>NW_027639589.1:0-34763 GCF_949606895.1 Notothenia rossii
GGTTCAAACCACATTTTTTTTATCTCTTTCATAAGTTTGTGTCTAAATCATGTTATGTATCAGTTGGTCACATGAAAAGACTTCAAGACAAGTATTGAAATTGATGATAAGTGCTGAGAGAGTCATCATCATGATGCTGATTGGTTCTCCGCTACGTTCATGTCCCCAGTCAGACGGTGGACCTCCTGATGCAGGAGTCAGGGTGCAGACTGGAGCACCCCTCCGCCACCAAGTTCCGCAACCATGTCATGGAAGGAGAGTGGGACAAGGTGGAGAGACGTTTATACTCTGAAAAGAAAATCCATACTGTTTTGAGTTTTTTATAGCAGTAATCTAAGCACTCAATTTAGACCGAGTAGGAAGTCTTGTTTGCCAGAAAACGATTGTTACAGTGCTTCAAATCTGTTAGTCAGTGACTGTCTAGGTTTAAGTGTTTATTCATTGTGAACAGAGGTGGGAAGTAACTAAGTACATTTACTCAAGTACTGTTCTTATTTACGTTTTTAAGATACTTGAGTATGTCAATGTTATGTTACTTTGTACTTCTTCTCCAGTACAATTGAGAGGTAAATGGTGTACTTTTACTCCACTACATTTATGTAATACCTTTAGTTACTTTGCATATTTGGATTGAAATATAATCAAGTGTTAAATCAGACTTTAGTTCCACCTGGAGTAAATCCACAAGCTACCCTGCAGTATACAAAGTCATTACAACTAGCTGCACCTTTACCAGCTTTGAGAACACTTTAATGATCAATCATTATAAAACATATCATATATATTATACCAATCCTAGTATATTGTTATGCTTATACTTGATTAACATTTTGAATGCTGGACTTTTACTTGTAACAGAGTATTCCTACAATCTGGTATTTCTACTTTTACTTAAAGTCAAGATCTGAGTACTTCTCCCACCTCTGATTGTGAAACCTGTCCCTCTTCGTGTTCTTTATACTTTCCCCCTTCCTTTATTCAGGCTGAGAGTGACCTGAATGAACTGAAGGCATTGATGCATTCTCCCAGTGCTATAGTGGTGAGTAGCAGTCCTCAGATCAGCTGTCTCTATGCTCTGTCTCATCAACATGTCATGTATGTTACACAAACACTGCAGCCAGAGGCACGAAGCTCCAACTAAATAATAGAGACCACGAGTTATTAGTGCGTCAGTACTACATTCGAAACAATTTGAATACATGATGATTATAAATGATTATATGTCTGCTGTGAGCAAACATATCAAGCATGTCCAGGCAGTGTATATCGTCAGCCCTGGGGAGTAGTGGGAACAAAAAGAAATCTTAATACTGGTACATTTAAAAAAAAAAGAATTGGTATTACTAGCAGGATTACAATGTTACAATCAATTTTAAAACAATGAGCTGCTGGGCCTCCTTTAAACCTCTATCCCTTCTAGTTTCGGTGCAGGGTTTAAAGATGTCTACTTGTGTAGAAATTAGATTTATTACATGAGCCCATTACAGCTATATGCAAGCATGTAGGATTTACAACTAGATTTAACACAGAAAGAAAGAACTTCAGAACGGTAGGGCAGCTGTTAGTGATCCAGATTGTTGTGTACAATTAGATCATAAGACATTTTAAAATAAGCAATAAATAATAACTAACAAAATACATCTGTGACGGCCCGTCCACACAGCGGCGTGCGTTGACGCTTGCCGGCGGGCGTGTCTGACACTCGACCAACAACCAATCACATGAATCTCCCGCCCCTGACACACAAGCAGCGGTTTAATTGGCTAGAGCTTGTACTGGCATATGATTCGATTGGCTGACGCTTCTGCAGAGGTTTCAAAAGTTGAACATTGCTCAACTTTTGCAGCGAGCCACGCCAGCAACGCTCCGCGTCGCTTCCCACGATGCAGTTCGGCGAAAAGTGACGTCACCCCATTCAAAGTGAATGGTGAAGCGTCAACGCACGCCGCTGTGTGGACGGGCCGTAATCAAAATATGTTTTACTGCTTCTTTTCTCAGTTTACTGTAGGTTATTTTTATTGGATTGAGGCAGTTTTCATTATAAAAGTTCCCTTTTTTCAGACAAACAAAGGCAGTTTTGTGCCAATCATCTCCAAATATTCAAAATATACTAGATACTCGATACTAGATGAAAATGTTGCCAAATATCATGTTACCAGGAGTAATTTGCATATTTGTATACCTCTAGCAAAATAAGCATTCAAGTCATTGCTCTTCCAAGTCAGTGTAAAGTGTGTTCCATTATTAGTGTAAAGAACAACAGGTTCTGTACTGAGTTCTAAGGACAAAATCATAAAAAATCACCAAATACAATGTACAATGTTTCAATTGAATAGAAAATAAACACTCACTGTAATGGTCTGCTGGTAAAGAACCTTCTGTCTTGGTAAATGTCTTGGCCTGTGCTGATGTCCTCTCTGCTCTGTGTTCTTGTGCTCCTGAGCAGCGGATGAAGTTCCTGCTGCTGCAGCAGAAGTACCTGGAGTACCTGGAGGACGGGAAGGTTCTGGAGGCCCTGCAGGTCCTCCGAGCCGAGCTCACTCCTCTCAAGTACAACACGGAGCGGATCCACATCCTGAGCGGGTCAGTCCACACAGGGAGCTCTCACTGAATATCCAAGGAGCAGGGTTGTCATTTCAGAGTATCCACTACTTACAATGTGTAATGTGGTGCGATGTTAGTTACATTTTTACCCCCTATCACAATTGTCAGCACAGTACACCCAGAGCCCACTCTGCACTGATTGATTAGCTTGGGTTGAACCCCAAAAAGAGCCTCTTTAAATATAGGCATCCTGCTGGTTTTTGGAAGTAAATGGGAAGAGGGAGTATTTGTAATGAGTTGTAGCACAGGGCCGGCCCAGAAGGATACGCTGACAAGGTGATAAATGTGTGTGAGCAGCTGTGAGTGTGTCTGCAGCTGTGAGTGTGTCTGCAGCTGAAAGTGTGTGAGCAGCTGTGAGTGTGTCTGCAGCTGAGTGTGTGAGCAGCTGTGAGTGTGTCTGCAGCTGAGAGTGTGTGAGCAACTGTGAGTGTGTCTGCAGCTGTGAGTGTGTGAGCAGCTGTGAGTGTGTCTGCAGCTGTGAGTGTGTCTGCAGCTGTGAGTGTGTCTGCAGCTGTGAGTGTGTCTGCAGCTGTGAGTGTGTGAGCAGCTGTGAGTGTGTGAGCAGCTGTGAGTGTGTGAGCAGCTGTGAGTGTGTCTGCAGCTGTGAGTGTGTCTGCATCTGAGAGTGTGTCTGCAGCTGTGAGTGTGTCTGCAACTGAGAGTGAGTGAGCAGCTGTGAGTGTGTCTGCAGCTGAGAGTGTGTCTGCAGCTGAGAGTGTGTGAGCAGCTGAGAGTGTGTCTGCAGCTGTGAGTGTGTGAGCAGCTGTGAGTGTGTCTGCAGCTGTGAGTGTGTGAGCAGCTGTAAGTGTGTCTGCAGCTGAGAGTGTGTCTGCAGCTGACAGTGTGTGAGCAGTTGTGAGTGTGTCTGCAGCTGTGAGTGTGTGAGCAGCTGTGAGTGTGTCTGCAGCTGAGAGTGTGTGAGCAGCTGTGAGTGTGTCTGCAGCTGAGAGTGTGTCTGCAGCTGTGAGTGTGTCTGCTGCTGAGAGTGTGTGAGCAGCTGTGAGTGTGTGAGCAGCTGTGAGTGTGTCTGCAGATGAGAGTGTGTGAGCAGCTGTGAGTGTGTCTGCAGCTGTGAGTGTGTCTGCAGCTGAGAGTGTGTGAGCAGCTGTGAGTGTGTCTGCGGCTGAGAGTGTGTGAGCAGCTGTGAGTGTGTGAGCAGCTGTGAGTGTGTGAGCAGCTGTGAGTGTGTCTGCAGCTGTGAGTGTGTCTGCATTTGAGAGTGTGTCTGCAGCTGTGAGTGTGTCTGCAACTGAGAGTGTGTGAGCAGCTGTGAGTGTGTCTGCAGCTGTGAGTGTGTCTGCGGCTGTGAGTGTGTCTGCGGCTGTGAGTGTGTCTGCAGATTAAAGTGTGTGAGCAGCTGTGAGTGTGTCTGCAGCTGTGAGTGTGTCTGCAGCTGAGAGTGTGTGAGCAGCTGAGAGTGTGTCTGCAGCTGAGAGTGTGTGAGCAGCTGTGAGTGTGTCTGCAGCTGTGAGTGTGTGAGCAGCTGTAAGTGTGTCTGCAGCTGAGAGTGTGTCTGCAGCTGACAGTGTGTGAGCAGTTGTGAGTGTGTCTGCAGCTGTGAGTGTGTGAGCAGCTGTGAGTATGTCTGCAGCTGAGAGTGTGTGAGCAGCTGTGAGTGTGTCTGCAGCTGAGAGTGTGTCTGCAGCTGTGAGTGTGTCTGCTGCTGAGAGTGTGTGAGCAGCTGTGAGTGTGTGAGCAGCTGTGAGTGTGTCTGCAGATGAGAGTGTGTGAGCAGCTGTGAGTGTGTCTGCAGCTGTGAGTGTGTCTGCGGCTGTGAGTGTGTCTGCAGATGAAAGTGTGTGAGCAGCTGTGAGTGTGTCTGCAGCTGTGAGTGTGTCTGCAGCTGAGAGTGTGTGAGCAGCTGCGAGTGTGTGAGCAGCTGTGAGTATGTCTGCAGCTGAGAGTGTGTGAGCAGCTGTGAGTGTGTCTGCAGCTGAGAGTGTGTCTGCAGCTGAGAGTGTGTGAGCGGCTGTGAGTGTGTCTGCAGCTGTGAGTGTGTGAGCAGCTGTGAGTGTGTCTGCAGCTGAGAGTGTGTGAGCAGCTGTGAGTGTGTCTGCAGCTGAGAGTGTGTCTGCAGCTGAGAGTGTGTGAGCAGCTGAGAGTGTGTGAGCAGCTGTGAGTGTTTCTGCAGCTGTGAGTGTGTCTGCATCTGAGAGTGTGTGAGCAGCTGTGAGTGTGTCTGCAGCTGAGAGTGTGTCTGCAGCTGTGAGTGTGTCTGCGGCTGTGAGTGTGTCTGCAGATGAAAGTGTGTGAGCAGCTGTGAGTGTGTCTGCAGCTGTGAGTGTGTCTGCAGCTGAGAGTGTGTGAGAAGCTGAGTGTGTCTGCAGCTGAGAGTGTGTCTGCAGCTGTGAGTGTGTCTGCAGCTGAGAGTGTGTGAGCAGCTGAGAGTGTGTGAGCAGCTGTGAGTGTGTGAGCAGCTGAGAGTGTGTCTGCAGCTGAGAGTGTGTGAGCAGCTGTGAGTGTGTCTGCAGCTGTGAGTGTGTGAGCAGCTGTGAGTGTGTCTGCAGCTGAGAGTGTGTGAGAAGCTGTGAGTGTGTCTGCAGCTGTGAGTGTGTGAGCAGCTGTGAATGTGTCTGCAGCTGAGAGTGTGTGAGCAGCTGTGAGTGTGTTTGCAGCTGAGAGTGTGTCTGCAGCTGTGAGTGTGTCTGCAGCTGAGAGTGTGTGTGCAGCTGAGTGTGTGAGCAGCTGTGAGTGTGTCTGCAGCTGAGAGTGTGTCTGCAGCTGTGAGTGTGTCTGCAGCTGTGAGTGTGTCTGCAGATGAGAGTGTGTGAGCAGCTGTGAGTGTGTCTGCAGCTGAGAGTGTGTGAGCAGCTGTGAGTGTGTCTGCAGCTGAGAGTGTGTCTGCAGCTGAGACTGTGTGAGCAGCTGTGAGTGTGTCTGCAGCTGAGAGTGTGTCTGCAGCTGTGAGTGTTTCTGCAGCGGAGAGTGTGTGAGCAGCTGTGAGTGTGTCTGCAGCTGTGAGTATGTTTGCAGCTGAGAGTGTGTGAGCAGCTGTGAGTGTGTGAGCAGCTGTGAGTGTGTCTGCAGCTGTGAGTGTGTGAGCAGCTGTGAGTGTGTCTGCAGCTGAGAGTGTGTGAGCAGCTGTGAGTGTGTGAGCAGCTGAGGGTGTGTCTGCAGCTGAGAGTGTGCGAGCAGCTGTGAGTGTGTCTGCAGCTGTGAGTGTGTGAGCAGCTGTGAATGTGTCTGCAGCTGAGTGTGTGAGCAGCTGTGAGTGTGTCTGCAGCTGAGATTGTGTCTGCAGCTGAGAGTGTGTCTGCAGCTGAGAGTGTGTGAGCAGCTGTGAGTGTGTGAGCAGCTGTGACTGTGTCTGCAGCTGTGAGTGTGTGAGCAGCTGTGACTGTGTCTGCAGCTGTGAGTGTGTCTGCAGCTGAGAGTGTGTTAGCAGCTGTGAGTGTGTCTGCAGCTGAGAGTGTGTCTGCAGATGAGAGTGTGTGAGCAGCTGTGAGTGTGTCTGCAGCTGTGAGTGTGTCTGCAGCTGAGAGTGTTTCTGCAGCTGAGAGTGTGTGAGCAGCTGTGAGTGTGTCTGCAGCTGAGAGTGTGTCTGCAGCTGTGAATGTGTCTGTAGATGAGTGTGTGAGCAGCTGTGAGTTTGTCTACAGCTGAGTGTGTCTGCAGCTCTGAGTGTGTCTGCAGCTGAGAGTGTGTGAGCAGCTGTGAGTGTGTCTGCAGCTGTGAGAGTGTCTGCAGCTGAGTGTGTCTGCAGCTGAGAGTGTGTCTGCAGCTGAGAGTGTTTCTGCAGCTGTGAGTGTGTCTGCAGCTGAGAGTGTGTCTGCAGCTGAGAGTGTGTCTGCAGTTGTGAGTGTGTCTGCAGCGGAGAGTGTGTGAGCAGCTGTGAGTGTGTCTGCAGCTGTGAGTATGTTTTGCAGCTGAGAGTGTGTGAGCAGCTGTGATTGTGTCTGCAGCTGTGAGTGTGTCTGCAGCTGTGAGTGTGTGAGCAGCTGTGAGTGTGTCTGCAGCTGAGAGTGTGTGAGCAGCTGTGAGTGTGTCTGCAGCTGAGAGTGTGTCTGCAGCTGTGAGTGTGTCTGCAGCTGAGAGTGTGTGTGCAGCTGAGAGCGTGTGAGCAGCTGTGAGTGTGTCTGCAGCTGAGAGTGTGTCTGCAGCTGTGAGTATGTCTGCAGCTGAGAGTGTGTGAGCAGCTGTGAGTGTGTCTGCAGCTGAGAGTGTGTGAGCAGCTGTGAGTGTGTCTGCAGCTGTGAGTGTGTCTGCAGCTGTCAGTGTGTGAGCAGCTGAGAGTGTGTGAACAGCTGTGAGTGTGTGAGCAGCTGAGGGTGTGTCTGCAGCTGAGAGTGTGCGAGCAGCTGTGAGTGTGTCTGCAGCTGTGAGTGTGTGAGCAGCTGTGAGTGTGTCTGCAGCTGAGTGTGTGAGCAGCTGAGAGTGTGTCTGCAGCTGTGAGTGTGTCTGCAGCTGAGAGTGTGTGAGCAGCTGAGAGTGTGTGAGCAGCTGTGAGTGTGTCTGCAGCTGAGAGTGTGTCTGCAGCTGTGAGTGTGTCTGCAGCTGAGAGTGTGTGAGCAGCTGTGAGTGTGTCTGCAGCTGAGAGTGTGTCTGCAGCTGTGAGTGTGTCTGCAGATGAGTGTGTGAGCAGCTGTGATTGTGTCTGCAGCTGTGAGTGTGTCTGCAGCTGAGAGTGTGTCTGCAGCTGAGAGTGTGTGAGCAGCTGTGAGTGTGTCTGCAGCTGAGAGTGTGTTTGCAGCTGTGAATGTGTCTGCAGATGAGTGTGTGAGCAGCTGTGATTTTGTCTACAGCTGAGTGTGTCTGCAGCTCTGAGTGTGTCTGCAGCTGAGAGTGTGTGAGCAGCTGTGAGTGTGTCTGCAGCTGTGAGTGTGTCTGCAGATGAGAGTGTGTGAGCAGCTGTGAGTGTGTCTGCAGCTGAGAGTGTGTGAGCAGCTGTGAGTGTGTCTGCAGCTGAGAGTGTGTCTGCAGCTGAGACTGTGTGAGCAGCTGTGAGTGTGTCTGCAGCTGAGAGTGTGTCTGCAGCTGTGAGTGTTTCTGCAGCGGAGAGTGTGTGAGCAGCTGTGAGTGTGTCTGCAGCTGTGAGTATGTTTGCAGCTGAGAGTGTGTGAGCAGCTGTGAGTGTGTCTGCAGCTGAGAGTGTGTGAGCAGCTGTGAGTGTGTCTGCAGCTGTGAGTGTGTGAGCAGCTGTGAGTGTGTCTGCAGCTGAGAGTGTGTGAGCAGCTGTGAGTGTGTGAGCAGCTGAGGGTGTGTCTGCAGCTGAGAGTGTGCGAGCAGCTGTGAGTGTGTCTGCAGCTGTGAGTGTGTGAGCAGCTGTGAATGTGTCTGCAGCTGAGTGTGTGAGCAGCTGTGAGTGTGTCTGCAGCTGAGATTGTGTTTGCAGCTGTGAGTGTGTCTGCAGCTGAGAGTGTGTGAGCAGCTGTGAGTGTGTGAGCAGCTGTGACTGTGTCTGCAGCTGTGAGTGTGTGAGCAGCTGTGACTGTGTCTGCAGCTGTGAGTGTGTCTGCAGCTGAGAGTGTGTGAGCAGCTGTGAGTGTGTCTGCAGCTGAGAGTGTGTCTGCAGCTGTGAGTGTGTCTGCAGATGAGAGTGTGTGAGCAGCTGTGAGTGTGTCTGCAGCTGTGAGTGTGTCTGCAGCTGAGAGTGTTTCTGCAGCTGAGAGTGTGTGAGCAGCTGTGAGTGTGTCTGCAGCTGAGAGTGTGTCTGCAGCTGTAAATGTGTCTGTAGATGAGTGTGTGAGCAGCTGTGAGTTTGTCTACAGCTGAGTGTGTCTGCAGCTCTGAGTGTGTCTGCAGCTGAGAGTGTGTGAGCAGCTGTGAGTGTGTCTGCAGCTGTGAGAGTGTCTGCAGCTGAGTGTGTCTGCAGCTGAGAGTGTGTCTGCAGCTGAGAGTGTTTCTGCAGCTGTGAGTGTGTCTGCAGCTGAGAGTGTGTCTGCAGCTGAGAGTGTGTCTGCAGCTGAGAGTGTGTCTGCAGTTGTGCGTGTGTCTGCAGCGGAGAGTGTGTGAGCAGCTGTGAGTGTGTCTGCAGCTGTGAGTATGTTTTGCAGCTGAGAGTGTGTGAGCAGCTGTGATTGTGTCTGCAGCTGTGAGTGTGTCTGCAGCTGTGAGTGTGTGAGCAGCTGTGAGTGTGTCTGCAGCTGAGAGTGTGTGAGCAGCTGTGAGTGTGTCTGCAGCTGAGAGTGTGTCTGCAGCTGTGAGTGTGTCTGCAGCTGAGAGTGTGTGTGCAGCTGAGAGCGTGTGAGCAGCTGTGAGTGTGTCTGCAGCTGAGAGTGTGTCTGCAGCTGTGAGTGTGTCTGCAGCTGTGAGTGTGTCTGCAGCTGTGAGTATGTCTGCAGCTGAGAGTGTGTGAGCAGCTGTGAGTGTGTCTGCAGCTGAGAGTGTGTGAGCAGCTGTGAGTGTGTCTGCAGCTGTGAGTATGTCTGCAGCTGTGAGTGTGTGAGCAGCTGAGAGTGTGTGAGAAGCTGAGAGTGTGTGAACAGCTGTGAGTGTGTGAGCAGCTGAGGGTGTGTCTGCAGCTGAGAGTGTGCGAGCAGATGTGAGTGTGTCTGCAGCTGTGAGTGTGTGAGCAGCTGTGAGTGTGTCTGCAGCTGAGTGTGTGAGCAGCTGAGAGTGTGTCTGCAGCTGAGAGTGTGTCTGCAGCTGTGAGTGTGTCTGCAGCTGAGAGTGTGTGAGCAGCTGAGAGTGTGTGAGCAGCTGTGAGTGTGTCTGCAGCTGAGAGTGTGTCTGCAGCTGTGAGTGTGTCTGCAGCTGAGAGTGTGTGAGCAGCTGTGAGTGTGTCTGCAGCTGAGAGTGTGTCTGCAGCTGTGAGTGTGTCTGCAGATGAGTGTGTGAGCAGCTGTGAGTGTGTCTGCAGCTGTGAGTGTGTCTGCAGCTGAGTGTGTCTGCAGCTGAGAGTGTGTGAGCAGCTGTGAGTGTGTCTGCAGCTGAGAGTGTGTTTGCAGCTGTGAATGTGTCTGCAGATGAGTGTGTGAGCAGCTGTGAGTTTGTCTACAGCTGAGTGTGTCTGCAGCTCTGAGTGTGTCTGCAGCTGAGAGTGTGTGAGCAGCTGTGAGTGTGTCTGCAGCTGTGAGTGTGTCTGCAGATGAGAGTGTGTGAGCAGCTGTGAGTGTGTCTGCAGCTGAGAGTGTGTGAGCAGCTGTGAGTGTGTCTGCAGCTGAGAGTGTGTCTGCAGCTGAGACTGTGTGAGCAGCTGTGAGTGTGTCTGCAGCTGAGAGTGTGTCTGCAGCTGTGAGTGTTTCTGCAGCGGAGAGTGTGTGAGCAGCTGTGAGTGTGTCTGCAGCTGTGAGTATGTTTGCAGCTGAGAGTGTGTGAGCAGCTGTGAGTGTGTCTGCAGCTGAGAGTGTGTGAGCAGCTGTGAGTGTGTCTGCAGCTGTGAGTGTGTGAGCAGCTGTGAGTGTGTCTGCAGCTGAGAGTGTGTGAGCAGCTGTGAGTGTGTGAGCAGCTGAGGGTGTGTCTGCAGCTGAGAGTGTGCGAGCAGCTGTGAGTGTGTCTGCAGCTGTGAGTGTGTGAGCAGCTGTGAATGTGTCTGCAGCTGAGTGTGTGAGCAGCTGTGAGTGTGTCTGCAGCTGAGATTGTGTCTGCAGCTGTGAGTGTGTCTGCAGCTGAGAGTGTGTGAGCAGCTGTGAGTGTGTGAGCAGCTGTGAGTGTGTGAGCAGCTGTGACTGTGTCTGCAGCTGTGAGTGTGTCTGCAGCTGAGAGTGTGTGAGCAGCTGTGAGTGTGTCTGCAGCTGAGAGTGTGTCTGAAGCTGTGAGTGTGTCTGCAGATGAGAGTGTGTGAGCAGCTGTGAGTGTGTCTGCAGCTGTGAGTGTGTCTGCAGCTGAGAGTGTTTCTGCAGCTGAGAGTGTGTGAGCAGCTGTGAGTGTGTCTGCAGCTGAGAGTGTGTCTGCAGCTGTGAATGTGTCTGTAGATGAGTGTGTGAGCAGCTGTGAGTTTGTCTACAGCTGAGTGTGTCTGCAGCTCTGAGTGTGTCTGCAGCTGAGAGTGTGTGAGCAGCTGTGAGTGTGTCTGCAGCTGTGAGAGTGTCTGCAGCTGAGTGTGTCTGCAGCTGAGAGTGTGTCTGCAGCTGAGAGTGTTTCTGCAGCTGTGAGTGTGTCTGCAGCTGAGAGTGTGTCTGCAGCTGAGAGTGTGTCTGCAGTTGTGAGTGTGTCTGCAGCGGAGAGTGTGTGAGCAGCTGTGAGTGTGTCTGCAGCTGTGAGTATGTTTTGCAGCTGAGAGTGTGTGAGCAGCTGTGATTGTGTCTGCAGCTGTGAGTGTGTCTGCAGCTGTGAGTGTGTGAGCAGCTGTGAGTGTGTCTGCAGCTGAGAGTGTGTGAGCAGCTGTGAGTGTGTCTGCAGCTGAGAGTGTGTCTGCAGCTGTGAGTGTGTCTGCAGCTGAGAGTGTGTGTGCAGCTGAGAGCGTGTGAGCAGCTGTGAGTGTGTCTGCAGCTGAGAGTGTGTCTGCAGCTGTGAGTATGTCTGCAGCTGAGAGTGTGTGAGCAGCTGTGAGTGTGTCTGCAGCTGAGAGTGTGTGAGCAGCTGTGAGTGTGTCTGCAGCTGTGAGTGTGTCTGCAGCTGTCAGTGTGTGAGCAGCTGAGAGTGTGTGAACAGCTGTGAGTGTGTGAGCAGCTGAGGGTGTGTCTGCAGCTGAGAGTGTGCGAGCAGCTGTGAGTGTGTCTGCAGCTGTGAGTGTGTGAGCAGCTGTGAGTGTGTCTGCAGCTGAGTGTGTGAGCAGCTGAGAGTGTGTCTGCAGCTGTGAGTGTGTCTGCAGCTGAGAGTGTGTGAGCAGCTGAGAGTGTGTGAGCAGCTGTGAGTGTGTCTGCAGCTGAGAGTGTGTCTGCAGCTGTGAGTGTGTCTGCAGCTGAGAGTGTGTGAGCAGCTGTGAGTGTGTCTGCAGCTGAGAGTGTGTCTGCAGCTGTGAGTGTGTCTGCAGATGAGTGTGTGAGCAGCTGTGATTGTGTCTGCAGCTGTGAGTGTGTCTGCAGCTGAGAGTGTGTCTGCAGCTGAGAGTGTGTGAGCAGCTGTGAGTGTGTCTGCAGCTGAGAGTGTGTTTGCAGCTGTGAATGTGTCTGCAGATGAGTGTGTGAGCAGCTGTGAGTTTGTCTACAGCTGAGTGTGTCTGCAGCTCTGAGTGTGTCTGCAGCTGAGAGTGTGTGAGCAGCTGTGAGTGTGTCTGCAGCTGTGAGTGTGTCTGCAGATGAGAGTGTGTGAGCAGCTGTGAGTGTGTCTGCAGCTGAGAGTGTGTGAGCAGCTGTGAGTGTGTCTGCAGCTGAGAGTGTGTCTGCAGCTGAGACTGTGTGAGCAGCTGTGAGTGTGTCTGCAGCTGAGAGTGTGTCTGCAGCTGTGAGTGTTTCTGCAGCGGAGAGTGTGTGAGCAGCTGTGAGTGTGTCTGCAGCTGTGAGTATGTTTGCAGCTGAGAGTGTGTGAGCAGCTGTGAGTGTGTCTGCAGCTGAGAGTGTGTGAGCAGCTGTGAGTGTGTCTGCAGCTGTGAGTGTGTGAGCAGCTGTGAGTGTGTCTGCAGCTGAGAGTGTGTGAGCAGCTGTGAGTGTGTGAGCAGCTGAGGGTGTGTCTGCAGCTGAGAGTGTGCGAGCAGCTGTGAGTGTGTCTGCAGCTGTGAGTGTGTGAGCAGCTGTGAATGTGTCTGCAGCTGAGTGTGTGAGCAGCTGTGAGTGTGTCTGCAGCTGAGATTGTGTTTGCAGCTGTGAGTGTGTCTGCAGCTGAGAGTGTGTGAGCAGCTGTGAGTGTGTGAGCAGCTGTGACTGTGTCTGCAGCTGTGAGTGTGTGAGCAGCTGTGACTGTGTCTGCAGCTGTGAGTGTGTCTGCAGCTGAGAGTGTGTGAGCAGCTGTGAGTGTGTCTGCAGCTGAGAGTGTGTCTGCAGCTGTGAGTGTGTCTGCAGATGAGAGTGTGTGAGCAGCTGTGAGTGTGTCTGCAGCTGTGAGTGTGTCTGCAGCTGAGAGTGTTTCTGCAGCTGAGAGTGTGTGAGCAGCTGTGAGTGTGTCTGCAGCTGAGAGTGTGTCTGCAGCTGTAAATGTGTCTGTAGATGAGTGTGTGAGCAGCTGTGAGTTTGTCTACAGCTGAGTGTGTCTGCAGCTCTGAGTGTGTCTGCAGCTGAGAGTGTGTGAGCAGCTGTGAGTGTGTCTGCAGCTGTGAGAGTGTCTGCAGCTGAGTGTGTCTGCAGCTGAGAGTGTGTCTGCAGCTGAGAGTGTTTCTGCAGCTGTGAGTGTGTCTGCAGCTGAGAGTGTGTCTGCAGCTGAGAGTGTGTCTGCAGCTGAGAGTGTGTCTGCAGTTGTGCGTGTGTCTGCAGCGGAGAGTGTGTGAGCAGCTGTGAGTGTGTCTGCAGCTGTGAGTATGTTTTGCAGCTGAGAGTGTGTGAGCAGCTGTGATTGTGTCTGCAGCTGTGAGTGTGTCTGCAGCTGTGAGTGTGTGAGCAGCTGTGAGTGTGTCTGCAGCTGAGAGTGTGTGAGCAGCTGTGAGTGTGTCTGCAGCTGAGAGTGTGTCTGCAGCTGTGAGTGTGTCTGCAGCTGAGAGTGTGTGTGCAGCTGAGAGCGTGTGAGCAGCTGTGAGTGTGTCTGCAGCTGAGAGTGTGTCTGCAGCTGTGAGTGTGTCTGCAGCTGTGAGTGTGTCTGCAGCTGTGAGTATGTCTGCAGCTGAGAGTGTGTGAGCAGCTGTGAGTGTGTCTGCAGCTGAGAGTGTGTGAGCAGCTGTGAGTGTGTCTGCAGCTGTGAGTATGTCTGCAGCTGTGAGTGTGTGAGCAGCTGAGAGTGTGTGAGAAGCTGAGAGTGTGTGAACAGCTGTGAGTGTGTGAGCAGCTGAGGGTGTGTCTGCAGCTGAGAGTGTGCGAGCAGATGTGAGTGTGTCTGCAGCTGTGAGTGTGTGAGCAGCTGTGAGTGTGTCTGCAGCTGAGTGTGTGAGCAGCTGAGAGTGTGTCTGCAGCTGAGAGTGTGTCTGCAGCTGTGAGTGTGTCTGCAGCTGAGAGTGTGTGAGCAGCTGAGAGTGTGTGAGCAGCTGTGAGTGTGTCTGCAGCTGAGAGTGTGTCTGCAGCTGTGAGTGTGTCTGCAGCTGAGAGTGTGTGAGCAGCTGTGAGTGTGTCTGCAGCTGAGAGTGTGTCTGCAGCTGTGAGTGTGTCTGCAGATGAGTGTGTGAGCAGCTGTGAGTGTGTCTGCAGCTGTGAGTGTGTCTGCAGCTGAGTGTGTCTGCAGCTGAGAGTGTGTGAGCAGCTGTGAGTGTGTCTGCAGCTGAGAGTGTGTTTGCAGCTGTGAATGTGTCTGCAGATGAGTGTGTGAGCAGCTGTGAGTTTGTCTACAGCTGAGTGTGTCTGCAGCTCTGAGTGTGTCTGCAGCTGAGAGTGTGTGAGCAGCTGTGAGTGTGTCTGCAGCTGTGAGTGTGTCTGCAGATGAGAGTGTGTGAGCAGCTGTGAGTGTGTCTGCAGCTGAGAGTGTGTGAGCAGCTGTGAGTGTGTCTGCAGCTGAGAGTGTGTCTGCAGCTGAGACTGTGTGAGCAGCTGTGAGTGTGTCTGCAGCTGAGAGTGTGTCTGCAGCTGTGAGTGTTTCTGCAGCGGAGAGTGTGTGAGCAGCTGTGAGTGTGTCTGCAGCTGTGAGTATGTTTGCAGCTGAGAGTGTGTGAGCAGCTGTGAGTGTGTCTGCAGCTGAGAGTGTGTGAGCAGCTGTGAGTGTGTCTGCAGCTGTGAGTGTGTGAGCAGCTGTGAGTGTGTCTGCAGCTGAGAGTGTGTGAGCAGCTGTGAGTGTGTGAGCAGCTGAGGGTGTGTCTGCAGCTGAGAGTGTGCGAGCAGCTGTGAGTGTGTCTGCAGCTGTGAGTGTGTGAGCAGCTGTGAATGTGTCTGCAGCTGAGTGTGTGAGCAGCTGTGAGTGTGTCTGCAGCTGAGATTGTGTCTGCAGCTGTGAGTGTGTCTGCAGCTGAGAGTGTGTGAGCAGCTGTGAGTGTGTGAGCAGCTGTGAGTGTGTGAGCAGCTGTGACTGTGTCTGCAGCTGTGAGTGTGTCTGCAGCTGAGAGTGTGTGAGCAGCTGTGAGTGTGTCTGCAGCTGAGAGTGTGTCTGAAGCTGTGAGTGTGTCTGCAGATGAGAGTGTGTGAGCAGCTGTGAGTGTGTCTGCAGCTGTGAGTGTGTCTGCAGCTGAGAGTGTTTCTGCAGCTGAGAGTGTGTGAGCAGCTGTGAGTGTGTCTGCAGCTGAGAGTGTGTCTGCAGCTGTGAATGTGTCTGTAGATGAGTGTGTGAGCAGCTGTGAGTTTGTCTACAGCTGAGTGTGTCTGCAGCTCTGAGTGTGTCTGCAGCTGAGAGTGTGTGAGCAGCTGTGAGTGTGTCTGCAGCTGTGAGAGTGTCTGCAGCTGAGTGTGTCTGCAGCTGAGAGTGTGTCTGCAGCTGAGAGTGTTTCTGCAGCTGTGAGTGTGTCTGCAGCTGAGAGTGTGTCTGCAGCTGAGAGTGTGTCTGCAGTTGTGAGTGTGTCTGCAGCGGAGAGTGTGTGAGCAGCTGTGAGTGTGTCTGCAGCTGTGAGTATGTTTTGCAGCTGAGAGTGTGTGAGCAGCTGTGATTGTGTCTGCAGCTGTGAGTGTGTCTGCAGCTGTGAGTGTGTGAGCAGCTGTGAGTGTGTCTGCAGCTGAGAGTGTGTGAGCAGCTGTGAGTGTGTCTGCAGCTGAGAGTGTGTCTGCAGCTGTGAGTGTGTCTGCAGCTGAGAGTGTGTGTGCAGCTGAGAGCGTGTGAGCAGCTGTGAGTGTGTCTGCAGCTGAGAGTGTGTCTGCAGCTGTGAGTGTGTCTGCAGCTGTGAGTGTGTCTGCAGCTGTGAGTATGTCTGCAGCTGAGAGTGTGTGAGCAGCTGTGAGTGTGTCTGCAGCTGAGAGTGTGTGAGCAGCTGTGAATGTGTCTGCAGCTGTGAGTGTGTGAGCAGCTGCGAGTGTGTGAACAGCTGTGAGTGTGTGAGCAGCTGAGGGTGTGTCTGCAGCTGAGAGTGTGTGAGCAGCTGTGAGTGTGTGAGCAGCTGAGAGTGTGTGAGCAGCTGCGAGTGTGTGAACAGCTGTGAGTGTGTGAGCAGCTGAGGGTGTGTCTGCAGCTGAGAATGTGCGAGCAGCTGTGAGTGTGTCTGCAGCTGTGAGTGTGTGAGCAGCTGTGAGTGTGTCTGCAGCTGAGTGTCTGAGCAGCTGTGAGTGTGTCTGCAGCTGAGAGTGTGTCTGCAGCTGTGAGTGTGTCTGCAGCTGAGAGTGTGTGAGCAGCTGAGAGTGTGTGAGCAGCTGTGAGTGTGTGAGCAGCTGTGACTGTGTCTGCAGCTGTGAGTGTGTGAGCAGCTGTGAGTGTGTCTGCAGCTGAGAGTGTGTCTGCAGCTGTGAGTGTGTCTGCAGCTGAGAGTGTGTGAGCAGCTGTGAGTGTGTCTGCAGCTGAGAGTGTGTCTGCAGCTGTGAGTGTGTCTGCAGATGAGTGTGTGAGCAGCTGTGAGTGTGTCTGCAGCTGAGAGTGTGTCTGCAGCTGAGAGTGTGTGAGCAGCTGTGAGTGTGTCTGCAGCTGAGAGTGTGTTTGCAGCTGTGAATGTGTCTGCAGATGAGTGTGTGAGCAGCTGTGAGTTTGTCTACAGCTGAGTGTGTCTGCAGCTCTGAGTGTGTCTGCAGCTGAGAGTGTGTGAGCAGCTGTGAGTGTGTCTGCAGCTGTGAGAGTGTCTGCAGCTGAGTGTTTCTGCAGCTGAGAGTGTGTCTGCAGCTGAGAGTGTTTCTGCAGCTGAGAGTGTGTCTGCAGCTGAGAGTGTGTGAGCAACTGTGAGTGTGTCTGCAGCTGAGAGTGTGTCTGCAGTTGTGAGTGTGTCTGCAGCGGAGAGTGTGTGAGCAGCTGTGAGTGTGCCTGCAGCTGTGAGTATGTCTGCAGCTGCGTGTGTGAGCAGCTGTGAGAGTGTCTGCAGCTGAAAGTGTGTCTGCAGCTGTGAGTGTGTCTGCAGCTGAGAGTGTGTCTGCAGCTGTGAGTGAGTGAGCAGCTGTAAGTGTGTCTGCAGCTGAGTGTGTGAGCAGCTGTGAGTGTGTCTGCAGCTGAGAGTGTGTCTGCAGCTGTGAGTGAGTGAGCAGCTGTGAGTGTGTCTGCAGCTAAGAGTGTGTCTGCAACTGAGAGTGTGTCTGCAGCTGAGAGTTTGTGAGTAGCTGTGAGTGTGTCTGCAGCTGAGAGTGTGTCTGCAGCTGTGAGTGTTTCTGCAGCTGAGAGTTTGTATGCAGCTGTGAGTGTGTCTGCTGCTGAGAGTGTGTGAGCAGCGGAGTAATGTCCTTCTGTGTTCTGCAGGTACCTGATGTGCAGTCATGCAGAGGACCTGCGAGTCAAAGCAGAGTGGGAGGGCAAAGGCACGGCGTCCCGCACCAAGCTTCTGGACAAGCTGCAGAGTGAGTGCACACTTTAAACAGCATTAACAGTGCAGAATCATTATTGTGCATACTGTATGTTTTATAATGTTGCCTCTCTTCTAAAATCAACTGCTTTCTACATCACTTCTTATGTAATATTGGCCATTATGATCTTAGTACGGTATTATTATCCCGATAACATTATCAGTAAATATGATCTTCAAACATCATATAGTCAATTGTATACTTACATCGTTCTCCTTTAATGGATTGTATGAAACCAAACAGAAGCTTTTCACAGAGCAGTAATTGTTGACATTGACGTTGTCTTGGATCATATTTACAGCATGGATCACATACTGGTAAAACCTCATGGTGAACATTTTCAAATATCTGGACAGCTTCGACATTGTAGGGTTAACCATTGATGCTTTCACCAAGTATTTACACAATGATCATTTGATAAATCCTCATCAGTAATGTGGGCTTATTGATTTAGTGGGTAAAAGCAAATAATAGAAAAGCTACAGGTCTGGTTAGTTTAGCAAATGACCTAATTTTACTGTATGAAAGCCAGGTAAAGACACACACTTATAGCAATCAACAACATACAGTTGTAGCTGTCGTATCATGATTAGTAGCTTAGTCTGTAAGGACTTGGCTTGGGAACTGAAGGGTTGCAGGTTCGAGTCCAGATCAGAACAAAACAGAGAGTGTGGGCTGGTAGCTGGGGAGGGGCCAATTCACCTCCTGGGCACCTCTGAGGAGGGCTTCACTTCACACACCTCTCCACCAATGCATGTGTATAGGCCCTGTGTATGTAATTTAACAAACACTAGGGTTAAACAGTGTATTGGAATAATAGAAGTATCTCTTTTTCTGAGTCATATCTCAAAATAAAATGACGATCAATCACCCAGCCATAATAGATGTGTGTTGAATCTAAGTCCAATCTTTGATATGTTTTACTGTTTGTGTGCAGCATACCTGCCCCCCTCGGTGATGCTGCCCCCCCGGCGCCTGCAGACCCTCCTGAAGCAGGCGGTGGAGCTGCAGAGGGAGCGCTGCCTGTACCACAATACCAAGCTGGACAGTGGGCTGGACTCTGTGTCCCTGCTGCTGGACCACGCCTGCAGCCGGTACCCACTCACTCTGCTGGGAACACACTCATATTTACACACTTTGATCAAACCAGTTCTGAAGCTTGATTGTCGTTGACTATTCTGGGACAATTGGTTTCCTGTCTGGGTGGAAGCAATATTAAGTCCACTGAACGTTCTCGATAACCATCTTCATATTCAAAGTTCCAATCATGTTTTATTGCCCTTGAGAATAGAATTGATCAAGTCTGCAATAATTGAAAATGGGCAATTATTGGCAAACCCTTGTATCTGACCATAAACGCTAACGTTATGTCTTATAACAATATTGGTACTTGATGCCTGCCTGTGCGTGTGTCCTTATCTCTCTCCTTAGGAAGCAGTTCCCCTGCTACACTCAGCAGATCCTCACTGAACACTGCAATGAAGTATGGTTCTGCAAGTTCTCCAACAACGGCACAAAACTGGCAACTGGGTCCAAAGACACGACGGTCATATTGTGGCACGTGGACACGGTAATCAAAAGTTACCTATGATCAATGTCACCTCAGAGCAGGGGGAATGTGATTTTTGACTGGTAGAACTGTTGGTCAACAGGAAACCCAGCAGCTAAAGTTGATGAAGACTCTGGAGGGTCACGCTTACGGGGTCTCGTACCTGGCGTGGAGCCCTGACGATGCGTATCTGATCGCCTGTGGACCTGATGACTGCTCTGAATTGTGGCTGTGGAACGTTCAGGTACAGCCTCTCTCTGTCAGTTGTCTAGATTGTGTGCAGGGATTGGACAGTTACTTAAACAATGTATTCTGTTACCTTACCTAGTTATTAATGATTAACCTTATCCAATTTTTACAAAATTAAAGTAATGTAACCTTATTATGTTCCGTTAGACCTTAGAACATTTGAAATCAAGATATTTAGAATCGAAAATGATTTTTTTGTATTTGAGTTTTTACTAACGTTGTAATCCTGCTGGTAATCCCCAATTTGTACCAATGTACCATTCATCTGATTACATATTTTTTCAATTAACTGCAAGGCAATACAGTTAATTTGTATCCTGATAACGTAATCCTAGTACATGTAACCCGTTACTGCCTAAGCCTGGCTTTGGTTCCAATTTGTAGCACAGAATCAGGAAATATTTTTCAGTGTAGCACTAAAAAGGACTAACTTCACCACTTGCATATTCACAAGGAATGCCGATTAGTGGTCAGATATGTATGAGAGTTTTGTATTAATACATACTTGAAAACTGTGAGCCTTTCCTTTAAATTCTAATGAATAAGGCACCTGGACCCTTTAAATGCAGGTACAGTAGGGTGGTCCTTGGTGACATGTACATTTTCGAATACATTTTTGTTAAGCTCGAACCACCGGAATTTGTTATGATAGTCAAGATTGCTCTCCTGGTGAATTTTATTAAAATTCCAACAACATTTACCCCTCCCTCATCAACCTTTATGTCCTTAAAACTGAAAGTCGGAAAGTCTAAGCTCCAACCCAATTCACCAGGAGAGTTTTCTTGACTAATAGAATGAATTCTGGGGGTTGGAGATTAGACTTTCCGACTTTCAATTTTAACGACCACACTAGGTACAGTATACTGCATTCTCATTGCATTCAACCCAAACCCATGGCAACCTGCAGTGAGAAAAGGGGGAACAGTTTCACCCGATGAGAGATGTGCTCTCAGAGTGTGTTGCCTGATTCATGTTTCTCTTTCCTGGCTTCTGTGTTGTAGACGGGGGAGTTACGCACCAAGATGAGTCAGTCTCATGAGGACAGCCTGACCAGCGTGGCCTGGAACCCCGACGGTAAACGCTTCGTCACCGGGGGCCAGAGGGGCCAGTTTTACCAGTGTGTGAGTATCTCTCACAACTTGGTACTATGCATACACTGCAATTAAATCACACACAATATCTTATAAAGGTGTGTAAAGCACAGAAGCTTAATACGGATGTTTTCATTGCCTACATGCTGCTTGAATGTGTATATGTAATTTAAATGACATTCTGATACACATTGTAGTTGAGAAGTGAGCCATGTCATGGGAAATGTGTAATTTCTGGCTTACAAGATGGACGAGGAGTCATAATGTACTGAAAGAGCAGTGTTGTTCGTTTTACTGGTACACAAAGATCTTCCAGACTTCAAAGTGTCTGTCGAAGGTTTCCAGACTGTGTGTGTTTCAAGTGTTGTTATTCTACAAAACACGTTTTGCCTAGACCCCGCCCTAAACTAATTCTATTGGTTTCCCCGAAGTATAGGTCATACTGAGAACACACGGGAGGCACAAGGACACTTGAATCAATACACATGAATTTCAATATAGTGTGTAGCAAATTGTTAATGTAGTGATTTCGAAATATTTTAACAAACTGGACTGTCAACAGGGAAAAGTAGGGGCAGGGACACTTTTGTAAGTCAGGATTTCAATTGTATTGACAGCTATTTGACTAAATGGTGAGAGCTAGCTAACTAGTTGATGGCTAATAAGGTTCATCGTTTAACTTTTGGCTGTTGTGTAGTGTTATGTGACAACTAGTTTCTAAACAAGCAAATGCTATGCTAACTATTACTATTACATTACATGTCATTTTTTTTTTTTGTTAGACTCTTTTATCCAAAGCGACTTACATACATTCAGTACTGTGGACAATCCCGAGCAATTTGGGGTGAAGTGTCTTGCCCAGGGACACAACGACATGCTGGACATATATTACGAACCATAATCAGTGGAGGCCATGTGGAAAAAAGCTATGCCACATGGTTAACAGGAAGTTGTAAATGTTATGGTTCCTGCTGTTGCACAATGTCTTCAGTTTTTAAGAACTGATACATTTACTGAAAATATTGGCCTTAGGTAAAATATGAAATGATGTGCGATGTACCTAAGTTTAAAAAAATACATATTGTCTGCTCCTGACTGCAGGACTTGGATGGGAACCTGCTGGACTCCTGGGAAGGGGTCCGGGTTCAGTGCCTGTGGTGTCTGAATGACGGCCGGACCATGCTTGCATCCGACACACACCAACGCATTCGTGGATACAACTTTGAGGACCTGACGGACAGGAACATGTGAGTCCCCAGCAGCCCGCTCTTTGGAAAATCAACAGCCTCCTCTTTCTCTTTCTCTACTTCTTTTCTGTGGATATTATATATATATATATATATATATATATATATATATATATATATATCTGTATGAACTTACTAATGCATGCATTTTTAGTGACAAATCTGTTTGTTCTGCTGTGTTGAAGCAGTCGTCCTGTGCAATACTCTGTCTGTAGTGATTTGTGTGTTCTGTGGTTGCAGAGTGCAGGAAGACCACCCCATAATGTCCTTCACTGTTTCCAAAAACGGACGGTTAGCTCTGCTCAATGTCGCAACTCAGGTGAGCTACCTAAGCATATTAGAATACATTTAAATAGGAGATTCTGTATAAATCAACTTGAATCATAACACATTTCCAGTGACTTAGACCAGGGGTTCCCAAAGTGGGGGTCGCGAGACCCCGAGTGGGGGTCGCGAGATGATTACAAAATAAAAATGGAAAATTAAAAAAAAAACATTCTAAAAAAAAATTGATTAATTTTTTTAATATTTTTTTTATTTTTTATTATTATTAATAATAACGTTTGCATAGACATTTTCAGGGGCGGACTAGCCATCTGTATAATTTCCCCGCAACGACACTCCCCCTTTGACAATCCACTAGCGCAGTGTTTCACTACCCCCCCTCGTCGACAGGGGGTCGCCAGTCTCTGGCACTGTTATTTTGGGGGTCGCGGGCTGAAAAGTTTGGGAACCCCTGACTTAGACCAGTGGTTCTCAAATGGGGGTACGCGGACCCCTAGGGGTACGTTGGAGTACTGCAGGGGGTACGTGAGATTTATGTTATGTTAATGAAAAAAACAAACATAATTAATGCATTTACACAAACTACTAATAGTAGATTAACTACTTTATTCAAATGTTTACAGTATTTCTGGATAATAAGATGGGAAAAGTAAACGGGGTGCTCTCTTTTCCTCTTACAGCCCGTCAGTCTCGTGCAGCAGTGAACCTGTCTAACCGGCCTAAGTGACCCGACAGTAAAGAACAAATATATTTATAACTAGTTTAGCTAGTTCCAGATTAGATAAACTAGCTAAGTGTGTTAGGTCTAACTCTTAGAGTATTTTGGTCCGCTCAACGGCCCGTCACAGCGGCGGAGCTGTGATCATGCAGAACTGCGTGTTCTCCGTCAGCAGCAGCTGATCTGATCTCTCTCTCGCGTCCGGTTATACTTCACTCGCGTCTATGTCCAAATCTATCAGATCCAGCTAGTTTTAGTTAATTATATGACTGCCTACTTTTCAAAGGACCTAAACCAGGGGTCGGCAACCCCTGGCACGCGTGCCAGCATTGGCACGCGGCACCGTAACCAGTGGCACACTAGGAATAATTGGAATAAGTGTGCAAAATATTTAAATTGTATTTTTGGATCATGACCGAGACCGCCGCCAGAGCGTCTCCTCGTTACCTGCAGAAGGAAGCCACGCACGCAACGCAGCCCCGCTCTCTTTATCTCCAGGTGACATTCTGCCGCTTTCCTCTGTGGTGCAGTGCTGATCGTTTCACTACGGAGGAAAGCACTTCACTAATTGCAGTACCCATAAGGAGCTGTACAAATCCTGCAGTTTTTGCGTGGCTGTGTATTTAGTTGAAAGCCCAGTGGCGATCTGTTCATCTGTTATCGAAATAATATGCTACAAAGGGGCGGACTGGCCATCTTGTGTGTTGAACTTTTCTGTCGGCTCCCAGACCGTAGTCGAGGAAGGCAGAAGCAACAGGCTTCAGGTTCAATAACCCCCTTTAGCTTAAATGACTAGAGAGAGGCGAGCTCTTCTTGGGAGGCCGTTGCATTTATTTAGCTGTTCTTCTGTTTCACAAAATACATCACAGACGACCTCTTTTTTTTCTGCTGCCTCGTTTCACTTCCAGAAACATACAAACGTTCCCTCACTGTCGCTCTACCATACACACACACACACATGCACAAGCTCAACTCAACTCAACTCAACTTTATTTATTAAGCCCTTTTCAAAACAGCCGGAGCTGAAACAAAGTGCTGTACACGCCATAAAAAACAAAAACAAAACAACAATAAATAACAATATAAAAACAACAAAACCAATGAAGCATATAAAAACAAACAGAAACAGAGTCTCATGCTGGGTTAAAAGCCAAGGAATAAAAATGGGTTTTTAGGCGAGTTTTAAAAATGGACAGTGAAGGGGCTTGTCTAATGGTCAATGGGAGGCCATTCCACAGTTTGGGACCGGCAGCGGAAAAGGCTCTATCCCCTCTGAGCTTCCGTTTAGACCTCGGTACCTCCAGGAGCAGCTAATCAGCTGACCTGAGGCACCGGGCAGGAGAGTAAGGATGGAGCAGCTCTGAGAGGTACGGCGGGGCGAGACCGTTAAAAGATTTAAAAACAAATAAAATAATCTTAAAATGGACTCTAAAATGCACAGGCAGCCAGTGGAGGGAGGCTAAAATGGGAGTAATGTGCTCCCTCTTACGTGTTCCAGTTAGAAGGCGTGCGGCAGCATTTTGGACTAACTGGAGACGTGCGAGGGAGGACTGGCTGACTCCAAAATACAGTGCATTACAGTAATCCAGCCGAGATGTAATAAAGGCATGGATTACTATTTCAAAGTGCTTGTGTCCAAGGAAGGGCTTCACCTTTGCCAGCTGCCTAAGATAAAAAAAGCTGGACTTCACTACTGCCCCAATTTGCCGGTCAAGTTTAAAATCACTGTCCATCTTAAAACCCAAGTTTGTCACTGTTGGCTTCCTGTAATGCATCAAGGGGCCCAAGTCAACAGGAGGGGGTTTACATGAGCCACTGGGACCGAACACCATCACTTCTGTCTTATTTTCATTGAATTTTAAAAAGTTTAAAGACATCCAGGCTTTAATGTCTTCAAGACATAACAGAAGCGGTTGCAGAGAGAAAGCATCCTTCTTTTTTAGTGGCACATAGATCTGGCTGTCATCAGCATAACAATGGAAGGAGATACCATGCTTCCTCAAGATGGAACCCAGGGGCAGCAGGTACAATGAGAAAAGCAGGGGCCCTAAAATTGAACCCTGTGGAACCCCATATGACAGTGGAGCAGGGTGGGACTCAGAACCACCAAAGCTTACGCACATGGTTCTGTCTGCCAGATAGGACTTGAACCAGTCCAAGGCAGTACCAGAAATACCCACTAGGTGCTGTAACCGAGGCACTAAAATGTTGTAGTCCACAGTATCAAAAGCCGCAGTTAAATCCAGGAGGACAAGAATCACATAGTCCCCAGAGTCATTTGCCAGGAGGATGTCATTAAAAACTCTTAGTAAGGCTGACTCTGTGCTATGCAGTGTTTTAAAACCAGACTGGAAAACCTCCAGGACATCATGCTCATCCAGAAAAGATTTTAATTGTGTATAAACAACTTTTTCTAGGATCTTTGAAATAAAAGGCAGTTTTGAGATGGGTCTAAAATTGGCTAGCACACCAGGATCAAGACCAGGTTTCTTAAGCAGGGGTTGCACCACAGCATGTTTAAAACTTTGGGGGACAATACCAGAAGACAGACTGCTGTTAATAACGGCCAGAACCGACTGCCCTATACTAGGGAAAACCTCTTTAAAAAAGTGAGGCGGGACAGAGTCACAAGGAGAACCTGATGGCTTAATCTGGCCAACCACATCTTCTAAGGCCTTCAGAGACACAGGTTCAAACACATCAAACACAGCTGAGGAAGGAACAGGGTCAGAGGGGTCCGATGCAGGAGTAGAGATGAGGGTCCTTACAGTAGTAACCTTATCAATGAAAAAGTGCAAGAAGCTATTACACATTTCGGGGGAAGCCTCTGTGTACCCAGGCTGGGGGGGGTTAAGAACAGTTACAATGGTTTTAAATAACACACGCGGGTTGTGACGATTAGAGTCGATAATGTTAGACAGGTATTGTCTTCTGGCCTCTTTAACAGTGCTCTGGTAGCAGCGCCAACAGTCCATTAGGATTTGATAGAAAACCTGCAGCTTGTCCTTCTTCCATCTGCGTTCAGCTTTGCGGCACTCCTGTCTAGCTGCGCGAGTGTTCGCATCAAGCCAGGGCTCAGGTTGAGCTTTGGGCTGCACAGTTTTTAATGGAGCCACAGAGTCCAGTATGGTTCGGAAGGAGGAGTGAAACCAAGAACTGAGCTCCTCCGTGTTTGCAGATGTTAAGCCAGAGGGGACACACAGCTGGTTAAAAGCAGACGAGAACTGACCAGCAGTGAGAGGGTTAAAAATCCGACGGCTCCGAGCAGGAGCGCAAGATTGAACTGCAGCGCGGGAGAAAGCAGCTTCGAACATCACAGGCAGATGATCAGACAGCACATTACTACAGATTTGCAGGTTGGATACAGACAAACCATGACAGAGGACAAGGTCTAATGTGTGTCCACGTTCGTGTGTAGGACCGGACACACACTGCACCAAGTTAAAAGAGTCAATAAGGCTTAAGAAGTCCTTCACCAACGGCTTGTCCGGACAGCACACATGAATGTTAAAATCCCCGACAAGGAGGACACGATCATACTGAGGCATAATTTCAGCCAGCAGATCAGATAAGTCATTTAAGAAGTCCTTATTGTATTTGGGGGGTCGGTAGATGACGGCGCACAGCACCGGATCGGAGCGATCCACCTCAAATAAATGTTCCTCGAAACTGGAAAAGGAGGACAAGACGGCGCGCTGCTTACATTTAAAGTCATTTTTATAGACAGTCGCCGTTCCTCCTCCACGGCCCGACGTCCGCGGGGAGTTAAAAAAAGAACAGCCGGCCGGTAAAAGTTCGACCAGCAGGCTGCACTCACCGGCACCGATCCAGGTCTCTGTCACGCAGAGAAAATCCAAGCCGCGAGAGTTGAAGAAATCCTTCAGGATAAACGTCTTGTTCGCCAGTGATCTGGCGTTTACCAGGCCGACCCTGGCGGGCGCCGGGGGCTGCGGTTCAGCGGATCTGCGAGACCGTGGCAGCGTCTTCAGAAGATCGTGGTTTACCCCGCGCTGGAAAAGCCGAGGAGGGCCGGGGCGGCGGGGCTGGAATCCCACAAACGATCCGATGACAGGTACAAGGCAGGCATCGATGGGGTCCAGGAAACACTGGGTCACAACGAAAGGATGGATTAATCCAAGTCCTGTCCGGGAAATGGACGAAGATCCTGCCAGCCAGGTTTTAAGCTTCACCAGCCGACCTCCGCGTTTGCAGCGACGACGGAGACGCTTCCGCCGAGGAGGCAGGGCCAAGGCCCGGCACAGGTGAGTCGGGATCCCCGCCAGTAGCGGGGGCACAGTTTTCTGCCCACCATGCTCAAACGCATCCAAAAACCTGACATTATGTCGAAGATCTAAAAGATATTGACGATCATACACCAGCAGAGACTCGATCTGTGTAGCGACAAGGGTTAAGAACATCGAAAACACAAACAACTGTAGGAGTAGCAGGCGGCCAGGTACACACACCGGCGCCATCTTGTTTTTTTTCATCAACATGTGTGCCACACACCCCTCTCTCTCTCTCTCTCTCTTAAAGGGACAGCGATCTCATCTCACTCTGCATGACCCTAATATCATAACATGTGTGTTCTGGGGAATCACAGAACGGACGATCGTCCTTATTATGCCGTTTAAACCAATTATTTAAATGTGTTTGTTAAATTCGGCATCATGTAAGTTGCACTGACAGGTCCACACACTTTTTCCCCGCAGCGAGGCTCCCGCGCCCTCCTGCTGATAGTTGACGAGCGTCAAGCTCCTAAACTTGATAATTGATCATTCTCGATCGTTGGCACGCTGATAACAATTTTTTTTTTAAATGGCACTTCATATCAAAAAGCTTGCCGACCCCTGACCTAAACAATAAACGTGTGGCCGCCACGGCGTGTGGCCGCAAAGTTTAGCGCAGTATTATGCATATGTTTATATGAGGGGTCAAAATCCCATGCTCAGAAAATGCTCATATATTTTTTTTCTCTTCATTCCCCACGCCCCAAAAATAAATAAATATACAAATATACCAATTTTAGGAAAAGTAACGAAGTTTGAGCAGTGTGGGTTTTATACTAACAGAGTTACACATATTTCAAAACGCGAAGTGTAATAACTGCAGTTTGCCTCCCTGTCAGAATGACAAAGTGAAGCTCAAGCCCATGTTTCTCACTACATTGTAAGTACAACTTATTAAAAAGATCAGTTCAATGCAACTAATGTCGTCTTAGTGTTATTGCATTATGTTAAAATTGGTTTGCCATGAATTTAGTTATGGATTGTAAACGTTTTAAATGTAGTGTGTTTCTCAGTTACAAGGTTGTTGTTTTAATAAATCAGACACTGATGGTGCAGCACTGTACTGTACCTCTTTCTATAAGCATTTTTTCCTTAACAAATTGTTTTTGCGCTGATCAGGGGGTACTTGGCAGAATTTTTTTTTCAAAGGGGGTACATGATTGAAAAAAGTTTGAGAACCACTGACTTAGACTCTCGATAAAACCCATACTAATGCTACAGTAGGAGCACCACAATATGCCTACCTTTCATTTGCACTTCAGCTGGTTAGATTTAGGTTTTGAAATGGTTCTTTGTGATTATAGGGAGTGCACCTATGGGACCTGCAGGACCGGGTGCTGGTGAGGAAGTACCAAGGCGTGACCCAGGGCTTCTACACCATCCACTCCGGCTTCGGAGGGCACAATGAAGACTTCATCGCTAGTGGCAGCGAAGGCAAGACAGAATCATGTTTCAGGGTCTTTGCATGAAAAGCTGCTTTTCTGTCAGTGGCCCACCCTGAAGCTAGAGCTGTTGTTGCTGCTAGCTTCAGGGCTAACCGACCCCCTTCACTTTGGTGTTGGTTGGGCTATGCTCAATAAAGTCAATGGGCACAAATTGACACTGAAATGTTCAAGTTAAAAATAAAGTTTAAAAGTATTAAGTATTAAACATACAGCCAAACATTTATCTCATCACTGTGGTGAAGCAATGTTCATCCTGAGCAGTACTCCACATGAAAACATATTTTCACGCACATAATTGCTGGTGATGTTTTAAGTGAGTGAAACTCCAATCAGCTGACAGCCTGTCCTGCCCCTCCTCAGATCACAAAGTTTACATCTGGCACCGGCGCAGCGAGCTGCCCATCGCTGAGCTGACGGGGCACACCCGCACCGTCAACTGTGTGAGCTGGAACCCTGTCCTGCCCGGGCTGCTGGCCAGCGCCTCTGACGATGGGACCGTCCGCATCTGGGGCCCCGCCCCCTTCCTGGACGTCCAGGAGGCAGACGGCCTCAATGGTAAGAACACGAAAACTAGTGTGTGTACTTATTATGAATGATGATGGTGGTGGTGGTGATTATGTGGTGATGATGATGGTGGTCATGATGATGGTGGTGGTGGTGGTCATGATGATGATGATGATGATGATGATGGTGGTGGTCATGAGAATGATGATGATGGTGGTGGTGGTGCTAGTCATGATGATGATGATGATGATGACGACGTCTCCCCCTCTGTCTCCCGCTCCATCAGATTGTAGCAGCATGGACAGCTGATGGTGTGCGCTGAGCCTGAGGAGCATTGAGACTCTGAACTCTTTGAACTGATGAAGCAGGAAGTGCTCCCGTCGTCAGGCAGTAGCTTCCTGGAGACGGCCCGCGGTGCTGCATGGCAGGATGTCACCACACAGAGATGTCAGAGCAGGCACATCATCCAGAGCAGAGCCGGACACATGAAGCTCTCTCCTCCTCCTCCTCCCCCTCCTCCTCTGCTCCCTCTCCACCACCCAGGACCACCAACCTGCTCTTATTTATTATCAACTACATTATTTATTCATGAGTAGTTTACTGACTTGTGCTAGGCTGTGACATAGCGGCGCCTTGTGGACGGTGTGTTTTAGGTTTGTTTCCTATCAGCTGCTCACACCAAGCAGCAGAAGCCCTTTCCCTCCTCACCTGCAGAACCTATGTAGAGATTTGAACCATCCAAACATTTGATGGATGCACCCACTTGAAGAGAATCTTAATATCCTTGTCTTTTCTTTCATGCAATGTATATTTTACACATTTATTTCTGCTCATAGCCAGAGGGAGTAGTGTTTGATGAGCATGTTTCATACGTCCTGCTTCATCTCTTCAATCCGCTGTGTCGATGCCTTCTGAGAGTAAGCAGCAGCTAACGTGTGGAAACCTGTAGAGTAGTTTCCCTCATGCCATCAGTGGATTTGTATCTTTATTTTTCCCTTCAGTATTTAATCTTTGATTCATCTTTTCCTGCTTACAAACAGCATATGCATTTTACTTGGTTTGGTTTAGTTACATGTTCTGAGTTTAATGGTGTTTGTTTGGATTTACTACAAATGGAGATATAATGTTTAAAGAGACACTCTGATTTATTGCTTTACCTTCAACATCACGGCTCAGTGTGAAGTGTTTTAGAGATGAGGCTGGTGTTATAATATTTAATATTGTTAAAAAATCTAATGCAGAAACCATCAATCAACGTGTGTGTTCAAGGTGATGAAGAATACGTTACCCAGTGCAACTCTGATACAGAAGGAATAATTCATATCAGGCGTTGATACACACACAAAACTTCCTATAAGATAGTTATTTTTTAGTCTCTGCATTAGATTGAATTATGCTAAAAATAAAGAAAAAATGGCCAGCCTTCTCCTTTTATTTGAACACACCCCAGTGAGCTGACACACACAGTAATACTGATCGATCTGTAACAAAACACGTTTGTACACAATTATAAACTATGAAGTGTAAAAGAGCAATTTTGCCGACTATGATATTCTATGATGTGCTGTATATTTATTTGTTATGGCATGTATTATGCGGCTGCGTAGAGTGGCAGGATGTCGGGTGTGTTCAGGGTTCCCATGCCGTTTTCTTTTACTGTTTACCTCGCACCAAATGTTCCTGACTGAAATTCACAAACTGTGAAGCCAAACATACTTTTTGGATATTTAAAATGGATCATTTTGTGACATCTTTTCCAAACCGCTTCAACAGAATATTATTTTTTAAGGCTTTGAAGTGGATAAGTGCAGGAGCGTGGGAACCCTGTTTATCATCATCAGCGCCTCCATCACAGAACACACACGCTATAGGAACACAACAATAGATGTCTGACTCACACAAACTTGATCTACTCACAGACGTGGTGTTCTAGTGACTTTCTTTGTTTATCGGAGTATTTCTGGCTTCTCGCTGTAAGAAGCCACAGTAGGAACTTAGTTTGCTTGCAGGCAGTTTCTGCCAGAAAACAATTTTACGTTTTAAATGTGTTACTACAAAAAAAGTGATTGTACTGTTCTGTATTGTATGTAGAAGGAGTGTTATGTATGCATATTTTAAATAAAGAATTCAGGGTTTTAAAATGTAATTTACCTTTCTTTCCTTGATTTATACTTAGTAGAGCAGGTTTCTGCGTTCAAGGACGTTTCTTTGTTTCAGCCACTGAAAGCTTCGTTTTTAAAGTTGACTTTAGCCAATGAAAGAGACCCTATTATGCATTTTGGGGCTGTCCCTTTTTTGTGGTGTGTTGTGTTTTTGTGCATGTAAATGGTCTGCAAAAGCTAAAATCCCTGTGTTCCCTCCAGAGGGAGTTTCTCTCCCACACTCCCCCACCTGCCTGAAATGACTCCATTGGACTTGTTTTACTTCTGTAACATAGTGACATCACTATTTAACACTCGTGCTTCTATAGAGTGGTGCAGGGATGACGTATTTACCCTGAAGTAAACTGTGCATGGGTTCCCTCGACAAAAAAGCAATGGGGTTTCTCCATAGGATTTTGGAAAATACCTCGAAATAAGGTCTGTGGGAAACGAACCCGTTTGATAAATGCACGTTTTGTTCAGCCGGATAATATCCACATGTCTACCATACTTTTATAATTTTCTAATCAGCGAGCCCGGTCGTCAACGGCCCGCTGGCGACTGGCTCGGTTTGCTGACGACCGGACGTACTGTGATTCTCCGGAACACACAGTTGGCCAGTCCGCCCCTGTGTAGCATATTATTTTCGATGACAGATGAGCAGATCGCCACTGGGCTTTCAACTAAAGACACAGCCACGCAAAAAACTGCGGCATGTAAAGCTCCTTATAGGCTACTGAAATGAGTGAAGTGCGCTACACCCCTGATCGTTTCACCATGGAGGAAAGCAGCAGAAAGTCGACTGGAGTTAAAGAGAGCGGGGCACAGAAGTTATCCTTCTACGCTGCGTTGTGTGGCTTCCTTCTACAGGGGGAGACGCGTTCTGCCGGAGGTCTCGTTCAGGATCCGAAAATACAATTCAAATATTTTTGCACACTTATTCCTAGTGTGCCACTGGTTACGGTCATGGTTACAGTCCCGCGGTAGCCGACCTCTTCAACGTCACGCCAATTTAGGATTGATATTCAAAAATACAGATTAAAAATTGTACAAGTTGAAGCGTTTGTTTTAACAGTTTGCAAGAGCGCAGGTACTTGCTTTCAAGCAGAACAGGGGCAAACAAACTTAGCGGGAGTGTTTACGTGTTCGGAGTAATGACGTACAACGTCCTCGACAACTTCTGTAGTCCTATTCAGCCACTTGTTAACAACCATCGTTTTTCAGACACGTAAACTCTTCAAAGATCACCAGTGGGGTCACTGCTGATATATTTAATCTCGTGGAACAAAACTTGATCCATCTCTTAAATGGGTGTCAACCACATACCTTATTTCCAGCTATTTTCCAAAATCCTATGGCGAAATCCCATTGACTGAGACGAGGGAACCGGTCGTGGTAAAATGCTAACTCACTTCCGGGTTATATCTCACACAGGCTCCGCCCTCTACTGGACTCTATGGGTACTACTCTCAACCATGCTATGCGAGCATTCACCTACTGAGTTGCATAAACGTAGCCGGCCAATCGGGGCGAGCCTACCTGAATGCACTCCCAGGCCCACAGTATATGGCTGCTACGCCTCCTGACTGTCATCCTTTTCTCTTCAGCGAGCAGGACAACACCTGACAGAGGAAAGTAAAACGTTTGAAAGAAGAAGAAAGAAGTTATCATACATGTCCTTCGTGCCCTGGCTTAATAGCAGGTGCTGATCCCCATCACCTCTGCTTCGAGTGTTTGGGGGACCAGGATATGGCCGAGGCGGGGCCATTCACTTTCACCATTCACGTTCGCCATTCCAGCGGGGCGGATGGCTCCGTTTGCCGGGGACGAGGATGACGAGGACTTCTCGTTGTCGGGCACTTCCGGGTCCGGCGTCCATGGAAGTCCACCGCCCAGGTCTGTCCGCCAGGACTTCCCCCTGGTGATGACCATGGCGTCGGAGCGTGGTAGCCCATCTGTTCCCACAGGCAGCACGCTGGGCAGAGAACCTCTGACGTCCGCAGAAAATCTGCCCTTTTAATGTTGGTTCCCCATAAGCCAATCTTCCTTTCATGGAAGGTTTGGCGGAGGAGGGCCACTAGGGAGTACCACAGCTTCTTAGCTGCGACTCCACAGCTGCTTGCAGGTCCCCTAAACACAGTTTTATGGGGAATGGAAGCTCAGCTATGTACTGACAGAATGGATGGACAGGACACTGAAACTGGGATACTCACTCCCGTTTTGCGGCATCCCTCCTCCATTCAGGGGCATAAGAGAGGCAAATCTATCATCCCAGGAGGAGATAGGTTTCCTTTCAACAGAGATTCAGGCCCTGTTGCAAAAACAGGCTGTGTCTGTTGTGCACTCTCAGGACAGAGAAAAGGGGCTTTACTCCATGTACTTCCTGGTTTCCAAGAAGACCGGGCGATGGGTTCACAACCATCGACCTGAAGGACGTTTACTTTAATGTCAAAATTGCTCCAAAGCACAGAAAGTATTTGCGTTTTGCCTTCCAGGGGGCAGCCTACGAGTACAACAGACTACCGTTAGGCTACTCCCTATCCCCACGCACGTTCAGCAAATGTGTGGCCACAGCGCTTCAGCCGCTTCGTGACCATGGCATGAGGGTTTTCTTTTACGACCTCATAGTCATGGCCAGGTCCAGGGAAGGGGCAAACAAAGCCCAATTGATCCAAGTGGGGATTGCGGTCAATTGGAAGAAGAGCAGTCCCATACCTCACCAGCAGGTGGAGTTAGGGCTGGGCGATTTGGCCTAAAAATAAAATCAAATTTTTTTCTAACTAATGGACCATTTTGATTTAAACCTCGATTTTTTTCTGTTTTTTTCTAAACAAACCAGACCAAGGCAACATTTAAATACATATTTTCTTTATTAACACAATAAAAATAAATGAGATTACCAAGCATCCCTTCTCAGCCACCGTAGTGTCGTGTCAGGTGGGCGTGTCGTGTAGTGTCGTGTAGTGTTGTGTACTGTCCGCGGCCGCAGCTAGACCATATTGGCGGGTTCTGGAAAGTGAGAGAGTAAGCTACTACGGAGTCTCTTAAAGCAAGACAAATCTGCGGAGTCTAGAAATGTTTTTAAATCGCGATTTTTCGGTTCAACCATTTCACAAACCGTAGGAAAGTAAAAATGCTTATTAATCGTTAAAAGCGAAAAAACCGCCCAGCCCTAGGTGGAGTATCTGGGAATTCTGCTCGATGCAGGCAGACTATGTGCCACCCTGTCAGACAGCAGACAGGCATCCCTGCTTCAGGCAGTTTGCAGACCGTGACAGGGGGCAACGTGACAGCTTTGACCATCATGCAGACTCTAGGTCTCATGACGGCTGCTCACCTTGTGGTACCGCTGGGGTTACTGCATATGCGTCGCCTGCAGAGGTGGTTTGCCGGCCTTCATTTAGATCCCAAGAGGCACAAATAACGTCTGGTGACCATCTCCCCCCCTCAGTGGAGGGCAACCTCCGATACTGGGGGTCCCCAAAGCATCTGCGGAGGGGAACTCCACTGGGGCGGGTGACCTCCTACATCACAGTGTTCACAGATGCATCCGTGACAGGATGGGGGGGGACCTGCCTAGAGAGAGCTATAGGTGGTGGCTGGCCTCTGACAGAAACTACCCACTCTGGGCCAACCTCTCCAGGCTTGGCTCCTGAGAGGGACAGGCTGAGACGGGAGGGACTGCCTGAAAAAGTTATTCAGACTATCCAGGCAGCAAGAGCAGGATCCACCACAGCCTGTTACAGGACGAAGTGGTCGGGATTCCAGCGGTGGTGTGAAGGAAAGGAGTCTAGAGCTTCTATCATGTACGGTGGGCTATATTCTGTCCTATTTACAGATACTGGTGGACAGGGGGCTTGCTCATTCCACAATTAAGGTGTATACAGCAGCCATCTCGTCCTGCCATGAGGGATTTGGGCGGCAGGTCAGCCTTTAGTCAACCGCTTATGGAACGTTTTTGGGTGCATGTCTCCACCTCGCAATCGGATCTGCCGTTGGTGCTCGAGGCTCTGGTCACAGAACCATCTGAGCCTCTGGAGCTCTCCTCCCTGAAGGCACTATCATTGAAAACAGCTTTGCTGCTTGCCTTGACTTCGGCCAAGAGAGTGTGCGAGCTGACCGCTCAGTCGGTGTACCCGGGTTGCCTTTTGATTCGGGGTGACCGTAGCAGGACGACACTCAGACCGAATTTTCTCACACTGCCTGTGCTGCAGCACCTCTTTTCGCCCTCTGTCCTGGAACCAGAGCCCAGTCTGCTCTGATTGGTTAGCTGGTCGGCTCTGTTGTGATTGGTCAACCAGTTAGTGATGTCCCGCCCTTTAGCCTATCACGTATAATGTGTTGGAGCACTGG
>NW_027639588.1:0-197207 GCF_949606895.1 Notothenia rossii
CTTCCTTCGGTTTGGAAACAAGCGATAATAGTGCCCATACTAAAGCCAGGGAAAGACCCTTCAGATCCATCTAGCTACAGACCTATTGCCCTGACATCGCATTTATGCAAAATCATGGAAAGAATGGTTACAGAAAGGTTGACATATATCTTAGAAAGTAAAGCTCTGTTATCACCATATCAATGTGGGTTCCGTAGGGGTCGGAATACAATGGATTCTATATTGTGCTTAGAATCAGACATCAGGAAAGCACAGACCAACAAGTAAGTAGTGAGTGGAGTCTTCTTTGATATTGAAAAGGCTTATGACATGCTCTGGAAGGAAGGACTACTAATCAAGTTAAAATCATTGGGAATTGATGGTAAAGCATATAATTGGGTTATGAATTTTTTACAGGACAGAAAAATACAAGTAAGAGAAGGTGCAGAATATTCAAGTGTGTATGATGTGGAAAATGGTACTCCGCAAGGTAGTGTGTGTAGTCCGTTGTTGTTCAATATAATGATACATGACATTTTTAATCAAGTTCATCCAAGTGTGGGGAAATCTTTGTATGCAGATGATGGGGCTTTGTGGGCAAAAGGCCGCAATGTAGCACATGTTGGAAAGAAAATACAAGCTGCAATAGTTGAAGTGGAGAAATGGTCAAATAAATGGGGATTCAAACTGTCAGTAGCTAAGACGCAAGTCATTTGTTTTACAAAACGGCATAAAATTGCTCCTGTATCATTAAAATTGTATGAGCAACCTCTTGAACAGGTAAATACAATAAGATTTCTTGGTGTTTGGTTTGATGGAAAGCTAACGTGGAGCAATCATATAGGAAAAGTTCAAAGTAAATGTAAAAAGGTCAACAATGTACTTCGGTGTTTGGTGGGACAGGAGTGGGGAGCGAGTAGGTCATCACTACTGAACATATATTGGGCAATCATGAGACCTGTATTCGATTATGGGTGTATAGCGTTCATGGCAGCAGCAGAATCAAACCTTAAAAAGCTGGATGTCCTACAAGCTCAGGCCCTGAGGATTTGTAGTGGAGCTTTTAAAACATCTCCAGTATCAGCAATACAGGTAGAAATGGGAGAAATGCCTTTAAGGATAAGAAGAGTAAAGTTAATGTTGGCATACTGGGTAAACCTTCAGGGGCATGGTGATAGTCATCCAGCGAAAAGTATTTTTGAAAGACTGCTGGGAGCACAATGAGTCACATTTAACGAGTTTCGGATGGATTGTTGATTTTAAAGCGGCAAGTATAGGATTGAATCAAATACAGTATTGCCCCACAGTTGCAATCTCGTCCATTCCACCCTGGTTATTCCCATTGCCAAGTGTAGACCTCAATATACAAAAAGAGTTGAAGGAAAAGAAAGAAATACCAGTATGGCGCATAGTCCAGAATTATTTTGCAAGATATCACTCAGACTCAACAATCATATTTACAGATGGCTCCAAAGATCCAGAGACAGGGCGTGCTGGGGCAGCAGTTTATATCCCAGTGAGTAATACACATATCAAGAAAAGGGTAACAGACCATGTGTCAGTATACACCACAGAGTTGTTGGCATTGGTATTGGCATTGGAATGGATAGAGGAGAAAGGAATACATAATACTGTATTTGCATCTGACAGCTATTCAGCTTTATCGAGTATACGATCAGGCAGATCTTCATTTAGAATGGACATAATAAATGAAATATTTCTAATTTTGTATAAAATGCAAATCAAAGGCATAGCAACTAGTTTCATCTGGGTTCCTGCTCATGTTGGTGTGGAGGGTAATGAACAGGTGGATATTCTGGCCAAACAAACACTCAGAATTACGAATATAGACATTGAAGTTCCGCTCAGCAAAGCGGAGGTTAAAACATTCATACATATATGCGCAAACAACATGGCAATATCATTGGGACCTTAGTGACACAGGAAGACATCTTTATAACATTCAAAGGTATGTGGGTGATGGAAGGAAGGTGGGGTTTAAAAGAAGGGAGGAAAATGTCATTTCTCGGATGAGAATAGGTCACACAGGTCTCAATCATACATTAAGGGTAATAGGAAAGCATCCAACCGGAAAGTGTACACACTGTAGCCAGCCAGAAACGGTTGAACATGTTTTGCTGCATTGCAGGAAATATAGGATTCAGAGAAATGTGCTTTTCCAAACACTGAAGAAAGCTAAATACATTGACTTTTCGCTATCAGGGCTGATAGGGAAAACATCAGGCAATATGTATTGTGAGCTTATTACGTTTCTTAGAGAAATTGATACATTTAAAATAATCTAGAGTTTTGGTTTTATTTATTTTGTTGTTTTTTGTTTGTTTTATTTTGTTTATTGTTTTCTGCATAGTCTCTTGTCCATACTCCAGTCCAGTTGGTGGCGGTAATGCACCTACAATTTGGTTTGCCAACCGCCAATAAACACTAAAGAAGAAGTTCCTCGGCAGCTCTCTCTGACTTGACTTCTCCTACTCCCAACACAAATTTGTGTTTCGATATCTGTCCTGTTGTGCTAATACTTATTTATACCGTATACCGGTCCTTCTCTTGTGTCGTGAGACAGTTGAAAGAAAAGCTACTGAACCTGTCTTTGTGGACACGCTTTACTTTTTTCTTAGGAGTGCAAAACCCTTTTCTTTTGAATATTCGTTTTCTCCTGTTTTTACAGTAGAGTAGGTAAGAAGCCTGTATGTTTATTTTCTCTTTCGTTAGGTAAGATTTTTGTGTTTAAAGGTTTGTTTTGTTTTATGGTTTTGTTACTCCTGTTTGTAATAATATTTTGGTAATTAAATTGACCAAACGGCATTCTCTGACTCGGTGTCCGTGTTCTTGGGAGAGGGAAGAGTGGGGAGAGTGCAAATTTTGTGCTGCGCCTAGGTTCCCCTAGACCTGGGCGTAACATAAATTGGGGGCTCGTCCGTCCGGTCCTTCCGTTCTTTTCATCGTGTCGGGTAAGCATGGGTATTTCCTCTTCTCGCACATTCTAGGTCTCTGGTTGACAGTTTTTCTTTTTGGAATTCACAATGGAGAGTCAATTGGAATTGTTTACTACGGACCCTTCCATTGAGAGACTAGATGACTGCACAGTAGCAGATTTAGTGTTAATTGCACAGTTTTATGATGTGTTTCTGCCTACAAAAACAAGAGTTAAAAGACCTCTTGTGTGCAGAACTAGTCGAGAAGGGTGTATTTGAGGAAAAACATGAAGTGGTTGATCTCGCAGGTTTGTCCGCCCCACTCCAAGGCCTGCCTTCCCAAGCTCGGATGTCTGTAGAGGAGCTACAGCTGACTCTGCGCATCAGGGAGGTAGAGCTGAGACACAAGGAGTTGGAGGTAGAAGCCATGCACCTAAGGGTAAAAGTTCTGGAGATAGAGCGGGGAGTCGCTCTCCCATCCAGTCCAACACCTACCCATAGATCACACAGAAATCCCCATGACAGTTTTGATGTGAGTAGGCAGATAACATGAGTTCCACCTTTCAGGGAGTCAGAGGTCGATAGTGTTGGAGATTTGGAGGATGTTTAAAACCAACCTCGTCTCCGCGTGTCGTTTGATAAGCTGGGTAAATTCGTAAAAAGGAAGGGATTAAGAAACACCAGAATGCAAGTGAAACAATAATCTTGTTTTAATGATACAAGGTAACAATACAAATACAAAGAAATCACGAAGCACTCTGCAGAGTACTCCGGGCTCAGGTTCTACCACGTGTGAGACAGGTCTCAGGAACGGCCAGTCAAAAACAAGAGCGCGAAGCAAAGGAAAACACAGGCTTTCATACTAAAACACAGGAAGAGGTGTGTGCGTGCTTTCCCCCAGAGGTCATCTTATTGGGAGAGACCAACACATGGCCTGTCGCACCCAATCAGTGCGACACAGCAGAAGAAACCCGGAAACAAAAAGTCTCTTTCAGTTTGACGAAGAACAGACACCTTTTGGTGTCTGGTACGAACCTGCTCTAAACAACAAGTTTCCTTATCTTACTTCACATCTTGCAGCCAGCACACACACATCCCCTTTATGGCCCTTTGTCCCTGAGTCCATCTTCCCCCCTCAGGTTACCACACACAAGTTAAAAGTATGTTTTAAGATATAGTTGTTATAGTTGGCTAAATATACCTAATACATGTAAATCACTTTCATATCAATAATAACGAGGAACACATTACCTATGCTCTTAAGCAGTATTAGAGATGCTTTTCAAATAGTCAAACTTCACACAGGCCTAATATAGAGAACACACTCATTTGTCCTACCACCTTTCCATTTGTTTGAGCTATTGTTCACATCTTTACTTCAAATAAAAGGTTTCACATTGTATATTTTCAGCTTCCTTTACACATACTGTTATTATTAATACAAAGTAATTAACCACACACATCTATTTAAAACAAGTAGATTTCCCTGATAATTGACATGCTGAAAATCTTAAGAAGAATGTCCCCTCCCCCAGCTCTCTCGTCCCTGTCATAAAAGCTGCTTCCATTTCATATAGAGTAATAAAACATGTTTAAGCTAATTTCTCCACAATGTTTGTAGCCATTTAGTACCTGCACATGAAAGAATAAAAACAGAGGTATAGTTGAACAGTAATCATGCAGCACATATATTTACTGCAATGAAAACACATACATTTGCCCTAAGCATGTGTAACGCACCCTCTTCTTTTATGAGGGAAACATTCCAGAGTTTTGGAGCTATCCCCAAATTAGGATGTCCCCTGCTTGCATCCCTCTCTAAACACAAAGACTTCACCTCAATATATTGGGGAGGGAAAATATACTTTGTCCCTTCAAATTGAACACACATGAATATATATAAGGTGACATTAAAATGAATATACCAGATTTAACTTTCCTGCCATAACACGTTACTTTAATACTTCAAATAATTCAACTTAATCCTTCATTTCCCCCTTTTGGTCTCACCTCACGAGACCAACACACATAAGACATTTGAAACAAAACTACTGTCATTCTTTGATACTGTGTCTGTCCCCCTTCATTAAACCTTTGGGAACAGAAAACAACCTCCAATGACAGTGAAGAAACTATCAGAGTGAGAGCCTGAGTGCCAGAAAGCAGCATCCTTGCGTGTTGTTGAATCATCAGGGCCCCCCCCCCCCCCCCCCCTTCAGCAGAATACGCCAACAAGGGCAGCTGATAGGGAGGGGGAGATGCGGCCTTTCCTTCAAAGGTGGAATTGATGAATCTGATCAGAGAGAAGTAGACTCCTCTGCTGCCTCGAGAAGTCCCCCAGCCCGCTGACGCCAGCTTCCAAGTCGTCTGCTGTAGGGATGTCCGCGTTGACGATAGCCAGGTCCATCCTGATGTCCTCCAAGGTCCTAGCCGGAGTGTTCCTCGCCGCACACTGGCTCCAGTAGTACCCGATGTCCCCCTTTGCTCCTCGGCGGACGGCATGAGATGTCCTCTGGGTCACTCTGTAGAGGCCGGAGAACCTGGGGTTGAGTCACGTAGGCCTGACGACCTTCAGCCAGACGAACTCCGCTGTGTCGGCCTCCTGCTCCTCGGGTCCTCCTTTTGGCGTCAGCAACCTGTGGAGAAATCTGATACCCACCCCTCAAGTCTACGCTCAGGGCTTCTGGGCCCTCAGGTGTTTGACCCACCACTGGTAGGCCGCTTCAGAATTCTAATACTTGGCCTGTGTCAACAAAATAAACCCCAACATCTTCAGGTGAACTAAATAACATATCTCAATAGCTCTGAATTTCTGACAAGCATCTGTGTTATTATAAAGGAAATCCTTGAGATCCTATTTAAAATCTAAATATAATATGAACTGCTAATGTCTCTGGTAATGGAACACACTAATGTTATGGATTAAAAACAACTAAAATCATGATACTGACAAAGTGAATAATTTCCAGGCGAGACTGCTTCTACCTGTCACTGCTTGGATATTATCAAGCTGAAAAATGAATACAGAAATCCAACATACTGTCATCAAATGTCTTTCTATTATGAATTTAAATTAAATGTACATCCACATAATGATCTAAACAGTCTATGGCTTTTACTTCTTTACCAGGCTAGTTACAAGATGTTGTCTAAATTAAATTCTCTCATTACATTACTATGTTTTAACTTAGCTGTAATATGTTCTTTCTACATTTCAAACCTCAGTTACTTTAATACCTGTTGAAGTATTACAAAATTGTTTTCATTGTCACAGTTCACCTTCTCATTCTCATTCTGGAATTACCTCTCTCAGTAGCCCCTTGGCCACTGATTCTGCATCTGTGTTACCTGTTATAACTCAATCAATATTAGAAACATGTCAACATTAATCAAACATTATCTTATCCCCAGATATGGAGCAGGTTAAATCTAAAACTGTCAACCAATGGTCAGATTGAACATCTGAGTTGGGGCGGCAGGTTTCTTCCAGTCCCTAAATGAAAATATCCCACACTCCCCCTTTTTGCACATGTACACATATGTAACAAACTTCTGTATGGGAAGAAAACCTTCAGGTAACCAGTGGGTACAAGAAAATACCAAACATCATTCACAAAAGTACATCCATCATTTTTCACAGAAACACTCCAGGGAAAATAAGTGTTCATTTCCAGCTGGCAGTCCTAAAAGAAACAGAATCTTTAGATTTTAGTTTGAGTTTTACATTTGCAAACTGCCAACTCCTGTGGGAATTAGAAACGGGTCACATGTGCGTTTTTCCAAATGTGTGGAATTGTAGGAAACCTATGTTTCCCTTGGAGCTCCAAAATAATGTATTAGTCCAAAGACATGCTCGGTTAGTTATTGTTTTAGAATCATGCAGTTACACTGATCACATGCAGAAATTCATTCACACCCACACTGTCAGGTTGTAAAGTCAAGTTTGGTCAGCCTCAGAGTCAGTCATTGATAGTGCTGTTCTCAAGTCACACTGTCAGTCAGGGTCAAAGGTCATTTGGTCTCAATTTCATTGGCCATGTGTCGTGCTCTGCAGAGACTTTGATATTTCAGCAAAGGCCAGTATCCTCTGTCTACAAAAATCAGTCATATATGGAGCGCCATCATTTATCAATTCACGATTACCACTTTAAGTCAGATATCTCTAACTTGTCATCGGGACGGCTGCTTCCCACATTTCCTGCAACTTGGTACAAAACTCACTTCATAATAGTACTACTACTAATGCAATTTATTTACAACTAAGCAGTATTAAAATGTCTAATAAATCTAATTCAGAAACTTGTGTACATAACTATTATCTTAAGTCAACACATTACTAGGATCTGTGTAGCTCTGCATTTCATAGCTCATTATACTCATTTATCTTCAATTCTGGTCTACTTAAAAACAATGTTAAACTCTTTAGCAGTGTGTGGAACCTTGGGTGTCCGAACATGCAACCATCACCCTTTACTTTACCAAGGATTAAAAACAGTTTCCATCCTAAAGCCCTCCTATGGTAATAACTATGCCACAATGGTGAAATCAATATTGTAACAAATGATATCACTGCTTTATTCACACATGAATAAAAATCTCTTGAAGAATAATTTATTAATATGATGGAAAGATTGAAGAATATGGTTCTACACTGTGCTACTCCAAAACACCCCCTGCTTAAAGTGTAGTGCATATTTCCCTCATGTCTCCCCCTTTAACCCTCAGTGTGTTTTTAGGATGATTTTCTCATTTTACATTAATAGTTTCCTCTTTACTGCTATTTTGAATTTACCAATCGATTAATTCATGGTTAATACCTCTTTTTATCTTTACTTATTTATCAAGTCAATTCAAGTTCTCTAAATGTGGTGTCTTCTATGTGCGTTTTGTGAATAAGTGTGTTTATGTGTAAACTCACTCATTCCCGTTCTCCTTTTCTCCTCCCCTGGTTGTCTCAAGCCGTGACCCCGACCTCCTCACTTCAAATCGACTATGCCAACTCCTCTGATTCTGTCTTCTCTTCAGTCCATCAGCTCTTGAATCCATCCGCTGTAACTGTTTTAGGCAGCCGTTGGCCCAGTCACATCTGCAGCCCACATCATGCCACTGTTCTTGCACTGCTTTGCATTTCATCTCCTCCTTTACAGTCTCTCTGCTGCTTTATGGAGGGCGGATTCTGCTCTCATGTCCCCCACTCTGCTCCTGTGCCAAATCTCGTGGCTCAGCTTCATGCCCTGTCTGAGGGACTGATGAGAGTATTTCTGTATGTCAGCAAGCGGTTTGGTTCTGGATGCCTCAGGTGGAGACGGTTCAGCTCCGGTTCTCTGTCTGTTTGATGGAGAAGGAGGAGCCTCGTGTTGGGTTAGGTCTTTTGTCTGCTTGGAGGGTCGGGGTCGTAGCCTTTCTAACTCAGAGGGCGAGTCCAGGTCCCGGGACGCATTATCTATAAGAAATCTAGCACACTGAGATTAAATCAATCCAACCCTTTCCACTCTGTCTCTTTCTAATCATACTATCTGTCTTAGTTGCTAAATGCCATCTAAACAACACCATTAATGTCTACTAATGATATTACAAAAACTCCCTCTATAAATTGTTTCGTCCATTGTTACATATCTACCCAACCTGACTCTTTCAGGAAACCATTTTCTTCCATAAATTGAAATACCTGTTTCAAGCTTCGCATATTTCACACACTACGAAAGAACATCTCCATACTTTCTCCAATATTTTAAATCCCACTGTTACTTAGAACAATAGTAAATCTGCAGAGCACACTGATCAGATCACAGTAATATAATTTGACTCAAGTGTAGGCCTATGTCTACTTTCCATTATACTTATTACTTTTGGTGAAAATGTATTTATATTGTCTAAATTCCTTGTCTATGATGTGCAAACAGTTAGAGTATAAAAATGTGTTTTTCTCAATGTATTTACACTCCACGGATTCTTGAGTTTACTCATCTCCTAGTGTTGTCGTTCCTAAAAATGTTAGCAAACACAAAACTCCCACTACAACATTTATAGATAAATTGATCTAGCAAAATGAACTCTTTTCTAATTCAAAATGTGACAAAAGAACAATGATTTGTCTTTCAGAAGATGGTGGTCTAACAGAATGACTCTTGACCTCATGGGGTCAACTAGATTTAGCCATGAGGCGGCTGACTTTAAAATGAACTGGGACAAAGAAACCACATGCATGTGGGTACATTATAGTTAAGACAAATACCATGAAATTCACAACGCAATGCAACGGTATCAATCAGTTCTCAAAGACTATGTTTAAATAGCAGCAAATCATTGTTCCTTATTTATTTCAATATATCTACCACTTCAAATCACACATTGATCTGTTAATTTTCTATGTATTTCCTTCCAACTTCAGATCACTAGAGAAAAAAGCAAGCAGACACACTCCGGGCTGCTGCTGCTGCTCTCGAGAGGAAAAAAGGGGGGGGGGGAACTCTCACAGACAAATACTGACACCCCCTTCTCTCTCCCCCGCTGTAGCTCTCAGCCTCTTTTGGAAAAGGGGGCTTGTTTCAACAATTAACACTTCTGCTATCCTTTTATTCAATTTTTCTGCTTGAACCCACTGTTCTCGTAAGCTCTTAACTCACGCTCCTCTCGTTGAAATTCTCCTTTCATTATGACTTCGTATCTATTCATCTGACTTAGGCTGTTTCATGTTCAATAATATATTCTATTTATTTACAAGAAATATATCCTCCTTACTGTCTGTCCAGCTTTTAAGATGCAATATTTCTTCCAACAGAATGGGAGTTTAAACCCAACAGACTTATAACGCACCTTTTGGTTCCTATTAACCTCAGATTTGTTATTCACTTTAGCCATGGATAGAGACTAGATACCCTACTTGGCTTCCCCAGCAAGTATAGCCTGTGAGGACTCCCATACCTCCACTAGGCCAGGGACTCTATACCCTTCCAGCCGTTAGAGACTCAATACCCTTCGCTGAAATACTTGCTGATTCACTTTTATATGTATAAAATATTCCCCGTACAGTCTATTCAGCTTTTATTGTCCGATGTTTATTCCAACAAGTTTAGCAAGCCTCTCAGCGCGCTTCAACACCGTCTTTCAACGATGTGACGCTGACATGGAGTCGTAACCCAGGCTTACAGAACTCTTTATCGTGACGTTTGGCTTTATAGATTCAACCCCCACAGAACAAAGGATTAATGAGGTCCGGTCACTTCAAAATTGCTTTTTGAAGGTTGCGTTACTCTCCTTTGGATTTTACTTATAACTCAACTTCGATTCCTATGAACCTAAGAATTGTTTTTCAGATTCGTCTCCTGGATGCCGTCTGAAAACGGTCACTGGACGTCCCCCAACGAGTCTTCAGCCGTCTCCTTTCTAAAAAAAGTACGGGGCCTTTCACCTTCGTCTTACATACCTCGTTGATTCACTTTTATGTTATATAACTTTCCTACCTATCTAAAGTATGTATTTGTATATTCCATCGCAACAACTATGACACCGGAATATGTCTCTGACAACTCTAAAATTTAGTTTAGCCAATTACAGACCTTCGATAGAAACAGGCTTGTCTGCTCACCTTTCAATTGTAGGATCCTCGTTTTAGTTGTCAGAGATTATTCTAGGCCTCTTCTCCGGAGCATTCATCCGCTTGCTGCTGGTGGTCTCTTCCCCGAAAACACCCCACTCAGACACGTCGGGGTCACCATTTGTTGGAGATTTGGAGGATGTTTAAAACCAACCTCGTCTCCGCGTGTCGTTTGATAAGCTGGGTAAATTCGTAAAAAGGAAGGGATTAAGAAACACCAGAATGCAAGTGAAACAATAATCTTGTTTTAATGATACAAGGTAACAATACAAATACAAAGGAATCACGAAGCACTCTGCAGAGTACTCCGGGCTCAGGTTCTACCACGTGTGAGACAGGTCTCAGGAACGGCCAGTCAAAAACAAGAGTGTAAACCAAAGGAAAACACAGGCTTTCATACTAAAACACAGGAAGAGGTGTGTGCGTGCTTTCCCCCAGAGGTCATCTTATTGGGAGAGACCAACACATGGCCTGTCGCACCCAATCAGTGCGACACAGCAGAAGAAACCCGGAAACAAAAAGTCTCTTTCAGTTTGACGAAGAACAGACACCTTTTGGTGTCTGGTACGAACCTGCTCTAAACAAAAAGTTTCCTTATCTTATTTCACATCTTGCAGCCAGCACACACACATCCCCTTTATGGCCCTTTGTCCCTGAGTCCATCTTCCCCCCTCAGGTTACCACACACAAGTTAAAAGTATGTTTTAAGATATAGTTGTTATAGTTGGCTAAATATACGTAATACATGTAAATCACTTTCATATCAATAATAACGAGGAACACATTACCTATGCTCTTAAGCAGTATTAGAGATGCTTTTCAAATAGTCAAACTTCACACAGGCCTAATATAGAGAACACACTCATTTGTCCTACCGCCTTTCCATTTGTTTGAGCTATTGTTCACATCTTTACTTCAAATAAAAGGTTTCACATTGTATATTTCCAGCTTCCTTTACACATACTGTTATTATTAATACAAAGTAATTAACCACACACATCTATTTAAAACAAGTAGATTTCCCTGATAATTGACATGCTGAAAATCTCAAGAAGAATGTTCCCTCCCCCAGCTCTCTCGTCCCTGTCATAAAAGCTGCTTCCATTTCCTATAGAGTAATAAAACATGTTTAAGCTAATTTCTCCACAATGTTTGTAGCCATTTAGTACCTGCACATGAAAGAATAAAAACAGAGGTATAGTTGAACAGTAATCATGCAGCACATATATTTACTGCAATGAAAACACATCCATTTGCCCTAAGCATGTGTAACGCACCCTCTTCTTTTATGAGGGAAACATTCCAGAGTTTTGGAGCTATCCCCAAATTAGGATGTCCCCTGCTTGCATCCCTCTCTAAACACAAAGACTTCACCTCAATATATTGGGGAGGGAAAATATACTTTGTCCCTTCAAATTTAACACACATGAATATATATAAGGTGACATTAAAATGAATATACCAGATTTAACTTTCCTGCCATAACACGTAACTTTAATACTTCAAATAATTCAACTTAATCCTTCAATACGTACTTTAATGCTTTTGAACGCATCGCTATTATGCTGCAGTGGCCAAAGAGAGTGTGGCCTCTGTAGTTGCATTGCAAATTGGTGGGTAAAGCTCAGGAAGTCTGTAATGCCCTGACTATTGAGGAGAGCCTTGATTATGATGTTGTGAAAGCCACTGTCCATCGAGCGTATGAATTGGTTCCAGAGGCATACAGACAAAAATGTAGGAATGGTAAGAAAAATGTCAACCAGACCTATGTAGAGTTTGCGAGAGGAAAAGGAGCCCTTTTTGATAGGTGGTGTCAAGCCAGCAAAATCACATCCATAGAGGACATGCGTGAGCTCATTCTATTGGAAGAATTTAAAAATCAGCTGTCAGATCAAATTGTCACCTATCTGAATGAGCAGAAAGTTGCGTCGCTTGCTGCTGCCGCGGTACTGGCAGATGAATTTGTAATAACTCATAGAAATGTTTGTTATCTTCAAGTTCACCGTGATCCTGGGGCAGGTGACGGAAGGGTAAAATCTCCTCCCCGTGGTAACGCCAAAACAGCTCTGAACAGGGAGTGCTATTACTGCCGTGAGCAAGGACACCTCATCGTCACCTGTCCTAGTCTAAAAAGGAAGGAGCAAAAGACGGGTAGAGAAACATCGTTCCCTATAGATTTTATCCAAACCAAGCCGCGCTCCAACCTGTTAAGCCCCAAGGTCCCCGCCGGCAGGGACCCTGTTTTTTTTTTTTCAGGACACTGTGTCTCAGGGGATCTTAATATTTAAGAACATATTAATGTGTTATACCAGATTAACGTAAATAATCTCAGCTAACTGACGATATAAACTATTATTACCAAAACACAAGTCTCATAAGAAGCATCTAAATGACCCCTTAGGGAAAATGCTAACGGACATTGGCACAGAACTCAAGATAAAAGTACCCTTATTACTTATCGTAGCTGCACATACAAGATATCCGATTAAAGCTGAGGTTCCACAGATTATTTAGGTGTATATAGTATCATCACTGAGTGATCCGAACTTGCGACAGGGGAAGCAAAGACAGACATCACAACACGTACCTTTATGTAGCTTCTAGGGAGATCGTCTCACCGTAGCTGTTCATCTGATCAAAAGACGTGTTCAATGGCATTAAAACGAGAAAAAACGCGGCTGAATCGGTTAATCCATAGGTTGATAAAGTTTCTGGGCAATAATTTGAATTATTTATATTCCATTTTTATGTAAAAATCGCGGAGCAAAAGTTAGCTGCTAATAGTAGCCACCAGAGTGGCTGCTGCTTCCGGTCTTGGCAATGCAGCAGCCTAACACACACACATGACCAAATAAGGACTATGCGGGAGGTCCCCTCGATTTCATAGAGAACTGCAGTGACGCGTCATAAAACCCGGAAGTAAACTTTTTCTGGTTCCTTCGTCAAAAACCAATGCAATTTCTCCATAGGATTTTGGAAAATAGCTCGAAATAAGGTCTGTGGTTGACACACATTTAAGAGAGGGATCACGTTTTGTTCAGCCGGATAATCTCCACATGTTAACCCTACTTTTATAATTTTTGAATCATAAATCTAGTCGCCGGAAGCAAAATGCTAATGTTATGCTATAGACGAACTACAAGCCAGTACAGCAGCAGGGTCGCACGACTTCAACGTCAAGCCAACTTAAGATCGTTTCAACTGATGAAGTATTATTTGAAGGATTAAAGTAACGTGTTATGGCAGGAAAGTTCAATCTGGTATATTCATTTTAATGTCACCTCATATATTTGTGTGTGTTAAATTTGAAGGGACAAAGTACATTTTTCCTCTTTTAAATATAGCGCAATAGTCTTTTCTTCCACTTTTATGTGTAATCAAAAGGGTGGTCTTTTGGCTATCTGTGGTTAGGCATAATACAAATGACCTTTGACATCTGCTTTGCAGTTCCCAGACCTCTGAAGAGGCCCTGAGTCTCTGGCTTCCTCTGTTAAGTGTTAAAACTATTATTGATTAAGCCAAAGGACATTTTCCTCAAATATAATGCAGTTAAAGTCCTGTTAATTAGTGATTCATGTCCAGCATGCATTAGTTAAGGAACTATAAGGATGTTGGTGTGTTGAAATGTACGTGCGTTTCCTGCAAGACTCTTATCAGATCAGGAGATGATTGGGTCACACACAAGTTAGAGAGACAATGGTCCTTCTGATTCTAAAGTAATCTGACTTTGGGGTGAAGGGAAGTTCAGGGAAGGCCTTAGGCCAGGGGTCGGCAACCCGCGGCCCTCGGGCCGCATGCGGCCCTTTAAGCCCTCTGCTCTGGCTCCCTTGAGTTTAGACAAAAATAAGAAGGAAATAAAATAAAAGTATATGTAGAACTATTCATATTTTGTTGCATGGTTGAAAATGTTTCGTATCTTGTATTTTGAGGTGATACTGTGACACATAAATAAAAAACTAAACGGTTTTAATTAGGTCAACTAAAATATGCGTCACATCCTGCTACGGTCCCGCGCGAGCGCCTTTTCTTGGAGGCGAATAACCTGACCCCCGGCTCGATGAGCGAACTATCGATAAATCAAAGAAAAGTACCGGAGGAACACAGGATTTAATTCTGTGCGGACAGAGTTATATGCTTTCACAGCAAACGATGCTGGTTTACCGGTATGTTTGATATGTGGAGAGAAGTTGTCAAAGGTGCTGCAGCCTTTACGTGTCGAGGAACAACATGGGAGAGGAAGACAACGGACAATCTTCAGTCATAATTCAATGGGGTATGTCATTTTTTTCAGAAAACAGTTTTTGTTATATTCCATGGAATTCTTTTAACGTCCCGATAGCAATGAATATATTAAATGCTTTGACAATAAATACATAAACAAATTAATCTGTGGAAGCCGTAGCGCTGTAAAAAGCACGACCAATGATTTTAGCCGGCCGGGCAAAAATGATTGGATGGCCTACCTGCCTGTCAGCCTTCCATCTGTGCACAAACTTATCTCGTGCCCTCATTGGTCATGTGCGCGTTCGTGTGTGTTGGAGGAGGGACTCTGTAAGAAAGTCTGAAGGAAGAGGCATATTTGTTCCGGTTGTGTATTTTCAAATTCTAGCGCACTCGAGCTGGTTTCTTACAAATACCCTACCTTTAACTCTTTTTAGGGTGAAGCTATATTTTATTTATTTCAAAGTGGGCCCATTTTAATAATATTTTTTTTTCCTTCAAATGTGCAGAGGACTCCCCAAGTGCTGTGTTTAATTTATTTTAAAGTAGGCCTGTGTATTATTTCTAATCCTCCTTATAGGAGTTATTTGTTTCTTATTAGAGGTTAACCGTTTTATATAATGTAATAAATAGCCTAATAAATGCAAAAAAATATTGTTTTTGTCTGATATAACAATAAATACAACTTTATTAGCTATCAAGCTATTAAATATGTTTTGCGGCTCCAGACAAAAAAATGTTTTGGAAAAAGGAGCAAAATGGCTCTTTTGGTCAAAAAGGTTGCAGACCCCTGCCTTAGGCCATGGGAACAGCTTTGTTATTTACCTAATCCTAAAGATGTCATGAGATGATGACTCGTAAATCTATACAAGCATAGCTTTCAGAGGGGAAACATGTGACTGTTGTGTGATAAGATACATGATAGGATGTGTGTGTGTGTTGAAGATGTTTAGGGGGAATGAGTATGTGTCCTGCCTGAGGGCAGAGGGACAGAAACACACACACACACACACACACACACACACACACACACACGCACGCACGCACGCGCACGCACGCACGCACGCACAGAAGAAACAGATGGAATCAACAACTGCGGACTCACTACCTGCGGTCCCGCCCAGAAGTGAAACCGACCAATGGAACACTGCCAACTCACTGGCTAGCTCGCTCAGAAGTGAACCCGCCAATAACAAATAGCTAGGGAAGAGCAAGCGATAAAACTCCTCCCAACCTGTGTATAAATGTTGTGATCATTTTGAAGATCAGCGCTCTTGTTTCTGACTGGCCGTTCCTGAGACGTGTCTCACACGGTGGTAGAACCTGAGCCCGGAGTACTCTGCAGAGTGCTTCGTGATTAGGTGATTAGGTGATTGGGTGATGGATTGTATGTTTTTACCATTAAAGCAGATTATTGTTTAACCCTTATCCTGGTGCTTTGACTTTTCCTTCTTTTAAAACAAACTCATAGAGGAATGCGGGGAGCAGAGATTCTGCCTTAACAATTTGGTGAATCCCGACGTGATGACGTCATGAGGTGCGACGTGAGGACGTGCCGACGTGGTGACGTCATGAGTAGGTTTTTTTTAGAGGAAAATCAGCAGCCAGCGGACGAATGGTCCGGAGAAGAGGCCTAGAATAATCTCTGACAACTAAAACGAGGATCCTACAATTGAAAGGTAAGCAGACGAGCCTGTTTCTATCAAAGGTCTGAAATTGGCTAAACTAAATTTTAGAGTTGTCAGAGACATATTCCGGTGTCATAGTTGTTACGGTGGAATATGCAATACATATTTTAGATAGGTAGGAAAGTTATATAAAATAAAAGTGAATCAACGAGGTGTGGTGTGTAAGAAGACGGTGAAAGGCCCCGTACTTTTTTCAAAAGTAGACGGCTAAGACTCGTTGGGGATGTTCAGTGGCTGTTTTCAGACGCCATCCGGAACAAATCAGAATAACAATTATTAGGTTCATAGGAATCAAAGTTGAGTTATATGTAAAAATCCAAGAGGAGAAAACGCAAACTTCGAAAAGCCATTTGAAACTAACGGATCTCGCTATCTCTTGTTCTGTTGGGTTTAAACTCCCATTCTGTTGAAAGAAATATCGCATCTTAAAAGCTGCACAGACTATAGAGAATATATTTATGTACCAGGTGAATAAATAGAATATATTATTGAACATGAAACAGCCTTAGTCAGATGAATAGATACGAAGTCATAATAGAGGGAGAATTTGAACGAGAGGAGCGTGAGTTAAGAGATTACGAGAACAGTGGGTTCAAGCAGAAAAATTGAATAAAATGATAGCATAAGTGTTAATTGTTGAAAGAAACCCCCCTTCTCCTAAAAAGGATGAGAGCTGCAGCGGGGGAGAGAGGGGGGTGTCAGTATTTGTCTGTGAGAGTCCCCCCCCCCTTTTTCCTCTCGAGAGCAGCAGCAGCCCGGAGTGTGTCTGCTTGCTTTTTTCTCTAATGCCTGAAGTTGGAGTGAAATACATTGAAAATTAACAGATCAATGTGTGATTTGAAGTGGTAGATGTATTGAAATAAATAAGAAACAATGATTTGCTGCTATTTAAACATAGTCTTTGAGAACTGATTGATACCGTTGCACTGCGTTGTGAATTTCATGGTAGTTGTCATTAACTAAGACTTGTACTTAATTATACTTCAAGGAAAAAATTATATTACATAATAGTAACGTTAACGGAAATTGAAAAGAGGTTTACTGAGTATATGAAGTACATTCAAGTTAAGGCTTTATTCAAATTAAATATAATAGGTGGATTTTTCCACCTAGAATACGACATGGAAAGAGGAGAATTTGTTTGACATGAAATAACGAACTCACTGGAAAAAATATATATTGTAATGTTATTTAGGAGTTGTATTTATCATATACAGTTACTCTCAGTTGATGGTTGTTTAAAGTAGATAGGAAACTGAAAACGTAAACGATTCACCACAATGGTGTTTTTAAGTTTATGAAGAAAGAGTAGAAAGTACAAAAGCAGGTTTTTGTAAGTGTGTCAGTCAGAGGAAATCTGTTAATGTTTAAGCATGACAGAGGTCCTGCACGAGGTTTTGCTCCAGCCATCTCACATGGTTACACAAAGGGGCTGCAGGGCGCAGAGAGGAAGAGAGAGAGAAAAGTCAGATGGTTTGAAGAAGTATAGAGAGAGTACAGGTTATATAGAGTTAACTACTATTCTGGAAAATGTCATATTGTTTTATGAGTAACATAAAATAAAGAATATATTTAATAGATATAAGAACAACAGGCTAACCACTGGTTAACAATTAAGTAGTAAGGACAGAAAACTGTTCCGTGATGATTTATTTAGGTTTCAGCTTTAGTAATAATGAAGATTACATTTTGTAATAATTCCTTAAAGTGTTCCAAAAATATGTTCATTAACTGTAGTCAGATTACTTGTTTTAAATATATAGCGCTGAATACAGTTAGTTTTGTATTCTGTTACAAATCTAACCATGCTTGTAACACAACTTAGATAAACAATTTGAAAAAGAATAGAATAAGCAAGTAGATAAAAGGTGAATCTATAGTGGTTAAGAAAGGTGTCTTTGTTTTGCCAATTAACTTAGAACTGAAGTAATGAAGAATAGGAAGACTGTTACCATTAATGGGTTTAACATTCACATGTTTCAGCATTCCTGACCATATAGACACTCAGCCATTTTATGACCTGTTGGAGGAGAGATTTACATTGAGTTTTTCTCCAGTAGCTGATTTGCTGTGATTACAGCAGCATTGGATAGTTGTACGCCACCTTTGGGTTGTACTCTGAATCAGGGTGTTGGTGAAAAGTTGCTCACTACAGAAACAGAAGAAGTGTGCAAAGAACGCATCTCTGAGGAGGTTTTGACAGTTTGCTTGTGCCTCGTTGTCAAGGCAACAGTGGTGTGAAGAGGTACTGCAGTTTTGGGGGATTTCTGCTGTACAGAGGACAACGTGTGTCTGCTGATTGTATCACATTGATCCAGAGGTCCCTTCCCCCTCAGGACATCCCAATGCCAGAGAGAGTTTCCTTGGAGCCCACTGACCAGGGCCGGTTCTAGCTTTTTGGGGACCCTGCCACTGACTACAGCTGAAGAAGACAATGAATCATTGACTGTTCTCAATATGACAAGATCTTGAGACAGGCTGGTCTCAGTCTGTTCAGACTCTGAAGAAATCATGCAATGATTTTACAGCATAACTGTGCAAGAGTTTACCAGAAGGTGGTGTAGAACGATATGCTTAGTGTTTAGGAAGGGAGGCTGATTGTTTAATGATGGTCTGGAACACTGAAAAGATTAAAGTTTAATATCCTTGTTTGGCAAACAAGACATCTGATTATTATGTCACACATGATAATCTTGACATAGTGACTAGCTATGGGTAAACGTGTGGACGTTATACCATTATTATCATGAACTAAAAATAAATAGGGAAATAGTATCTGGTTAAAGATGAATGGATTTCATATCCTAGAGAGGATTAGTTATATTGTGAATTAGGCTTGGGCGGTATGACGGTATTACGGTATACCAGGGTATTTCGAAATACCGTCGGTATGATTTTCAATACCGTGACGTCACAGACTGTGCGCCAAATCACAGATACGTTTCATTCTATTACACTGACACGGAGTTTTGACAGGGACGACATTGGTTGTAATGCACAGCACGCGCCAGCAGAGGGCAGGGGAGGGCAGTCCGTCTTTCCCGCTCTCAGAGCTCAGCACAGAGCTGAGCTGAGCAAGATGGCGGCAGCATTTGCCGGCCCCGAACTAGGACAACTAGTTAAAAAGAAAAATGCCTCTGCGCCTGTTTGGGACTATTTTGGGTTTACTCGTCGCCAGTGACTTCATCCAGCATAACGAGAGACAGAGGCACTTCTTTGGGAATGTTTAAGACTGGGTGAGTGAGTTTTGACATTTTTTAATCCTATGCAACTGGTTGATGGTTTTGTAGTCGAGGTCGGACGGTTTTAAAAACGAAAGCATTTACGTGCTAAACATTCACGCGAGTAATCCAATGAATCAAATGGAAATAAGGTTTTTAACACATGCACGGAATAATATTGCCAAACTAGTTAGTGAATATAGCAAACTTTATTCAATAAGTCAAGTATTTACTCCCGGAAAATGTTTATGTATGATGATATATTGTTAACTTAGCTCACTATGGAAACAACGTCGGACATCTACTAACGCGTCCTGTATCCGATCTCAAAATGTGCCATTTGCACAATGTGTCATGTATGCAGCCCTTGTTTTGCACTTGCGCGCACGTCGCGGCACTTTGCGAGCGTCTACCGGCTCGGGCTGCATTTTACACCGAACATATAATATACCGTTCGAAAAATCTATTTGCCGCCGAACGCCACCTCACTCAAGTCGACCCAAGTCATACCGTCAGTGGTGGCTGGTGGAAAATATTTTTGGTGGGGCTGTTGATATAGTGAGTAAAACTAATTTTTGGGGGAGAAATTACTCCTTAAATTGGGACTGATACCTTCATATACCGTATACCACGGTATGATGTCAGCAAGGTATGACGGTATGAAAAGAATGATACCGCCCATGCCTATTGTGAATACTTTACAAGGTATTCACTAATGTATTTTGAAGAACACATAACAAGAACACAAGTCCAGTTTTGTTTTGTTTTTAGATTAAAATGGTCCATTACCAAAACTATTCAGCTTAGGTCTAGCTTTAGACTTTAATAGTAAAAGAATATTTAGGCTTATTTTTGTATATCTGACATTTTTTTAATATGTTGGCTATTCACTAGATAGAGAGATGGCATTACTCTCCATTTGTTAAGAACATTTCTGAAGATTAAATATTTGTTTCATTTCTAATATTCCTATTTAAGACGTAACTTTAGAGTAACAAGGCTGATGCTGAAATTGGAAAATGTGGTAGTGGTTTGCATGATGTAAACAAAAAAAGGTTTTGTTTGTTCAACCACCAGTTAGATCTGAAACCGTAATAATGATTGATTTGGCCAAACCTTAGTTTAACATCCTGATGTAACATTATGAGGTATGTTCACATCTAAGGGTAAACAAATTGATAAAATGGATTATTGTTATTATTATTGATTAATTTGGAATATTAATTCAAAAGGCCGTTTTCTGCAGGTTCACTTAAGAATGCCTTGCATGAACATTTGTCAGGTATTGTGTTTCCTAGGGGCGGTATATTAATAAAGTGTATTGATAATTTGTTTGTTAAACATCTGAAGAAAATGGTGCTGCGAACACGAGAAAAACTTTGTTGCATTGGTTGACATCAACACAATGATGTCACTAGTATAACTCCAGCTAGTAGAATATTAAAGTCTCTGCAGAGCACGACACATGGCCAAAAAGACTGAGACCAAATGACCTTTGACCCTGACTGACAGTGTGAGTGTGAATGAATACTATGGAATCAAATTAGGGTCAATAATATTCACAAATTATTTCACAGTCTGCAGTTGTATATCACCTGTTGTGCGCATGTGAAAAGATTTTGTGCATGTGTAAAAAAGTTTTGTGCACACAGATATAATTTGCTCGTGTAAAAACATGTTGCAGCTGTAGAAATATTTTGTGCGTGTGTGCAAAGTTTTTGCAGATATAATTTGCACGTGTAAAAAAGTTTTGCAGGTGTAGAAATATGTTGTGCAAGGATATTTACAACAGTGAGGTTTCACAAAGTCTGAGATACGGACACACAAATGTCCTATCTGTGTGTGCGAACCTGAAGTTACAAGCTACAAGCTACAAGCTGCTATTTACGAGTACGAATTTTGACCCTGTTTTTACGCCTGAGTATGCTAGCCAATCAGCACGTTGCCCACTGACTAGCCAATCAGCACGTAGCCCACTGACCATCCAATCATAGGACACAAGGTTCTAACGCGTTCGTTTTGCTGACCTGCGCCACTTGGAGCGTGCTTGCGGGAGTCAACATGGAGGAGCCCGAGGCGAACTCTTGTGGGACACAGGTGGGTTAATTACATGCTACCACGGAGCATGCCACTACAGTTTTAATTAACTAACGTTACATCGTAATTAACTAAATATATCAAGACAGCTGTGCGTGCATCCCGGAGTTACTTACATTTTATATTTAACGCTAGCTAGTTGATGTGGTCTTTGCTATTGTCTTAGCTAGCTACAGTCTGTTGGCTAAAATAACGTTTGTTGTTGTTGTGCCGTTTGAATGAGTAACGTTAATGTTAAAGAAATTAATGCAACACTTGTCGGGTGCTTCCTGACATAATGCCCCGGGCATTTAATATGGAGAGGAAGGTAACGTAACGTTAGTTAGCCAAAGGTCGAAAAGGTTCAGTTTCCAATCCGACTTGTGTTCACGTCAGCTGGAAAATAAAGCAAGTGAACCGAAAAGGAACGATAAAGTGGGCTAACCATACGATCTTCATAATCAATAATAAATAACTGTATGGCCTACTCAACACAAATGCTCCTTACAACCCGCTGCAATAGACGATGAGCGATTCATGTTTTCTTAAAAATCAATCAATCATATACTCTACAGCAGGGGTTCTCAAAGTTTTGATGAGTGAGGGCCAATTTAGGTACCCAATATTGGATTAAGGGCCGCCCAAGAAAAAACGGAACACAAAATTCCAAAACAAATCTTCTCTTTATTACACACACACACACACACACACACACACACACACACACACACACACACACACACACACACAGAGAGAGTATTGCGCTGGAGTTAGTGATATGCTGTGGATTTCCTGTCTTATCAGCAGGGCCCTGTTTCAGAACCAATTCCAGCTACTCAAGCACCACAGGATAGTCTCTGCAAGACAAATACAGAGAGACAGAGAGGGGGGAGGGAGAGAAAGAGACTTTTAAAATAGAAGCTTACCAAAGACCACAATAACACAGTATTCATCATCATCATTGTTATTATTATTGTTGTTGTATTTGTAACACAAATCGGCTATTATTGCCTGTCATCAACATACCTTTTCCTACTTTGAATGGGATTTATGGTGCTGTCGTCTGTTGGCTACTATTCCTTTGATGTCCGGTTCCATCTCCGTTGTTGCTATACGAAGGAAAGCATGTAGATGGGCATCCGTCAGCCTGGATCTCAGCTGGGATTTGTTGATGGCCATGGTGGAGAAGGTTTTCTCACAAATGTATGTGCTTCCGAACAGAGAGGCCATTCTGATGGCATGTTGGCGAAGTGCAGGGTACGTAGATGGGGAAAGTCCTTTGTAGAACTCGATGAGATTCTTGTCTCGATATGCTGCTCTGGCCTCAGAGCTCTCCTGCAGGTCGATGAGCTCGAACTGCATTTCTGCAGGCTCTTCTTCGGGTGCACATGTGAAGGGATCTTGGAATAGGTTGAATGACTTCTCGTGGTCACTGAAGTCCGAGAAGCGGTGGTGGAATTCCTCTTGGAGTTTTTCCATGAGGTTGTGGTTCTTGTCTGAACACAGGTGATGTAAAACGTCACATTCACCTGCGAGCACCTTGCAGGTGGGGAAATGGGTTAGATCCCCCTCTCTGAGCTGTCCCTGCACTAGTTGAAGTTTTCGCTGGAAAGCTTTGACGCTTTCAAACAATGTGGAAATGAGCTTCCCATGGCCCTGCAGCTTCACATTGAGATCGCTGAGAAAGGTTTTCAGGTCAACAAGGAACGCTAGGTCACAAAGCCATTCAGTGTCACTTAACTGTGGCAGATCTTGTCCTTTTGATTGCATTAACTCAGCGATTTCTTTCCTCAAATTAAAAAAACGCTTCAGTGTGGCACCTCTGCTCAGCCACCTGACAGCAGTGAAGTATATGACGTCACCAAATTCAGCCTCTGATTGCACCAAAAAAGTTTTGAATTGACGGTGATTCAGACCTCTGGACTTTATGAAATTCACTGTCTTCTCACCTCCGTTATTGGCCACTTTGTCGCTGAGCAAAGAGACAGCGCCCGCCTTTCTCCCGACCATGGCTGGCGCTCCATCTGTTGTGACACCGAACATGGATGTCAGCTCCACATTGTATGCATCGAGACTACGACACACAGCATCACAAATGTCGATTCCCCTTGTTCTGTCTTTGATACTCTCCATGCTTAGCAGTTCCTCGCCTATTTCAAAGTCCTCCGTGACCGTTCGAATGAAAATCAGCAGTTGTGCAGTATCAGAAATGTCTGTACTCTCATCCAGTGCTATAGAAAAGGACCCCTTGCCTAGGCCTTCCACACGTAGTCCCAATTGCTCTTTGAGATCATTGGCCAGATCTTCGATTCGTCGTGTCACTGTGTCATTCGATAAACTTATGTCACGGAACTTTGACTTTTGTTCAGGGCATACAATGTCAGCCACTTTCAAAATGCAGTCTCGCACGAATTCTCCATCACTGAACGGCTTGCTCCGCCTGGCAATTTCGTGAGCTACCACATAGCTAGCCTGTGTTACAGCTTCACCGGATTTTGCAAGATTTGTGAAAACTGACTGCTGGGCAGTTAAACCTCTTTGAAGTTGTTCAAGTTTAGTTCTGCGCTCCTTGCCCATGAACTTGTCATACATTTTATGATTGGTATCATAATGGCGTTTTATGTTATACTCCTTGAGCATTGCATTCACCTGCTTGCAGATGAGGCATATCACTTTATCCGACCCCTGAGGTAAAACGAAGTAAGCGTTGCTCCATTTCTCCTGGAACTTCCTTTTCTCCTCACTGACAAAACGTTTTTTACGCGACGGCCCTGGCTCCTCCATCTCGCTTACACAACGAAAACTTCCAACAAATTTTGTTTCCGATGTTCACGTGAACACTTTGCCGCCTTTGGGACGTGCATCCAATCAGGGAGTGAGTTTGGGGATGCTCGCGCTGGGGGTATTCAGTGGAAATAACAGTGTGCCTGAGTGTGGACGTTGGGAGAGACAGCTTGTTGTTTTATTATTGTATAACCGGACTTTTGTGTGCGTTCATATACTTAACCACACACGCAAACACACACACTCTTTCTCTGCCGTTACATAGCAGACACTACTTTATCTGTCAAGTTGTCTCCGATGCCACCACAACTTCCTGTCAAACACGTTATCTCGACTTCAAAATAAAAGCATGCAAACGGAACTGGAAGTTAACCTAAATTAAATCCAAAATACACATAAAACTACAACGAAGGCAACAAAAACAATGCAACATCTCCTTCAGTCTCAGAGGACACAAAGTTGGGTTATCTACAGACAGTGACTAGCTAAAATCGCTAGCTAACTCCCGTTTCTGATAACTTACAACAGATTTTCCGCTTAACTGCAACTCGCGAGATTTGCGAGATTTGCGAGATTCAGGTTACCAAATAAGGAGTGAGAGTGACGCGTAGAGGAACCGGAAGCTGCGCTAGCCTCCGGTGGCTACCATAATGCTATCATTTAGTTTCTCCGATTTTTGCACAAAAATGGATTGATGGACCATCAATAAATAAGCCATGCCTGCTTCATGTATGGAAGAGGACCAGCGCCTCAAGAAAGCAATCATATCATCAGGTGTGGTCTCTAACATTTATAAATTATTATCTAGGGCTGCCCCGAATACCTATTCTCCTGTCCAACTGTCCTGGGAGCATACCTTGAATATCTCTCTGTCTGCTTTGCAATGGAACTCCATTTGGCAGTCAGCTATTTTCTCTTCTAAATGTGTAAGATTCAGGATCATACAGTTCAAAATTCTCAATAGAGCTTACATCACCCCTGTTACAAAATCCAAGACGGACAATAAACAGAGATTTATGCTGGCATGAATGTGGCAAGCGAGGTACATTGTTGCACCTACTCTGGGAATGCCCAGCGGTAAAAAAAACTTTGGTCAGAAGTAATATCCTTATTGTCTGAATCTTTAAAAGTTAATTTCCCTACATGTCCCATTGCATGTCTACTGGGTCTCAAGCCAGATGGCAATCCTGCAAGGACTACCGATCGGCTCTGGACATTGGCCTGTTTAGCCACAAAAAGACTCCTATTAAAGTCCTATTAAACTGGAAGGAACGCAAACCAGCCTGCTTTACTAGGGACTCATGGCTGAGGGAGTATCTGGACCTACTGAACATGGAGCGTGCAGCTTCTCTGCTGGGGGATTTTGAGGGGAGACAGGAGGATTGCGGTTCACTGTCCGCAGCTCTCCTATCTAACCCTGTCAATATGGCATCTCCTGTGTAATGTATAATGTATTGTGTATGTAATGTCCTGTGTATGTCACAATCAGCTGTCTTAGGAAGTCATCCTTGCATCCACCCCCCCCCCCCCCCCCTCCCCCATTACGTTTTGTTTAGTTGTTTGTTGTTACATGTTTTGATGTACGGTTTGTTATCTGGAGCAATGTCTGTTAAAAAAAAAAAAAAAAAAATTTTTTTTTTTTTTTTTACTGTACTTGGGGTTTAACAGGTTAACTATCGCGGGCCGCCAGAAACATTTCCGAGGGCCGCCATTGGCCCGCGGGCCGCACTTTGAGAACCCCTGCTCTACAGTATATGATTGATTTATGTATTAATTATTTTATTTGTTTAAATATAATTCTATATTTTTTTCATATACTCTACAGTCCATGCATTATACTTTTTTGCATGAAAAGGGCAGAACATCAAAAGCTTTAACCTGAAACACATGCTTCACTGCTCGAGTTCAGGCCAAAATTAGCCTTACTTCATTCATTTAAAAGACCAATCAGCAATATTTAGGACACAAATAACATATTTATAACAATAAATGCTCTTCCTCAGCTATGTTTTATATAATGTAAACACAAGCAGTATTGTAGCCAAAGATAAACATTTCACTATACATTGTGCGGGTCATCTTATGTAGGCACCGATCACATCATGTTATTCAGCACAACACCACAAAAAGGGGTCTGGCGATGGACACGAAGATTATTTCAATCATCAAAGGACTTGGTGGGACAAGATGTGGTGTGGATACATCAAGCAATTAATACCTTTTTATTTTGCAGATATGGTATGGTAATATTTGGTGGAATTGATGGATTTTCAAGAAAGGTTAGTGCTTCCTGGAGTTTATTTTACAATTGACCAAAAGTGAATTGATATTAAATGCCATTTTTTAAAGTGAATTATCACGCACATACAGTATGGGGTCAGTATTTAATTCATTAATAGGTTATTTGAGTACTGTGTTTCTGTGGTGCTTACTTTTTCCTTTCTATAAATGCTCTCATAGATCATGTACCTACAAGTAGCCAATAACAACAAGGCGGCTTCAACAGCTCTGCAGTTCTTCCTTGAGGCTGTGGACAAACACAGATTTCCATCCAGGTAACAGGCTATTTCTTGTTTTGTGTGTGTTTTTTTTACATGTAAACATTGGATTATTGGAAATACTGAATATGAAGAAAAATGTCTGGTGCACTTGATACAGTTAAAAGAAAACTGATTTGTATCAGTCTAGGCCATTTTATAAAAATAAGGTAGACTTTTGTCACGGCAGCCGTATTGACATGAACTAGCAGGTAAATACAGGTTAAATTAATTAAGTTGATTAAGGTTCCATTCTATTTAGTGCAGTAGAGCCTTTCCAGTGAGCCAACATGCACAATAGCAGCACCCTGACTGTTTGATCTGAATGGAACAGAACATTAATTAGTATCACTGGTAACACCTGTGTTTACCCTACTATTTTATGTCAAAATGGCTCCTTTTCAAAAAGGTCTATAGGCCTACATGATCAACAGATTTTTCACTAAGTTTTACAAGAAAAGTTGTAAATTGATAGTTGGGGATATAGTGCCTATTAAGCAAAGGCCCAGGAAGCCCTAGCACCCCCTATATGTCATTTCTGAAACAACACTTTACCAGTGATGACACTTATGGGGATGGCCTTAGAATGAGATTGGATTATTCATTCCTTGTTTATATTACTTTACATGACCTCATGACATATTCCCAATATTGTGTGTAGGTCTTTCCAGTGATGTGCCCATAAAGAATGTTTCAGTCTCATACTAAAACCTCTTGTTTCTGTGGTAACAAAATCTTTAAAACTGCTGGTTCCCTGGGGGATTAGCCAGGAGCCAATAGTGAAGCTTGTTAAATGGCTATAGCTGTACTTAGAAAACTGGAGATACAGCCAGCTCTAAGAGTACAGAGATTCAAATTTCACATTGTCAAATTACTTAACATGGTATCTGTATGGTTGTACATGTCAAGGGTCAGAGGAGACCAAGGTGTGGAAAATGTGGACATTGCCAGACATATGTTTGACGTTCGTGGGTGCGGCAGGGGAAGCTTCATCTCAGGGAAAAGTGTTCATAATCAAAGGTAATATCAGTGTATGGTTGTAGCTTCTGTCATAAAGCTTTCTTTGGTCAAAATATCTTTTGCTAGTGTATCGCTTAATAGTGACGTGCTGCCATTAATTATGGTGCTAAAAGTTGTTGCTGAGATTAATGTACATATTAGTGTTATTAGGGATGGGGAAAAATCCATTGAGTTACTATTTGCATTTTTTGTTGGTGTGATAATTGTTTACGGACTGCATTTATTCATTTATTTTTGTCAACTGTCTTTCAGGATAGAGCGCCTGTGGCGTGACGTGTGGAATGTCGTGTAAGTATTTATTACGATCTGCTCCACAGCCTAGAGGAGGATGGCCTGCTCGGCCCAGCAAATTGCACACACCTTTTCTGTGCTCAGTATGTCTTTCTGCCCAGAATTCAGGAAGATCTTGACACATTCACAGATGGCTGGAATAACCATTCACTCCGAACAGAACGTAACCTCACTCCTAACCAGCTGTGGGAAATCGGGAAGAGTCAGAGCCCTGTCAGCCCTCCTGACAACTTCGAGGTAAAGGGGAAAAACTGTTTTGTAGTTCTGTGTTTTATTCGCCATTGTGGAGGAAGCCAATGTTAGCACACCTTGCTTTCTTTTAGAAGTCATAACAATGTTAGTATTTGGTTATATGTTTATTTGACAAAATCCTTACACTGTTCTTAATATTATAATGAAAATGCAACACACGGGAACTGGAATTTAGCCTACCAGGACCACTGTGTTTCACTTTACCAGGCATCTTCCAATAGTACACAGCAATAACCATATGCATAATCAGGCTACAGCAGAATTACAATTTGTGTCAAAGCCAACAATGGGCTATGCAACACAATGTAACATTGAGTTTCAGTTGCATAGAATAGTTTTGTTGATATACAAAGACATAGGCCACAATCCGAAAAATGTAAAACTAATGAAAACAACTACTGTTGTAGTTGTTTTCATTTTATTTTTCTTTGAATTTGTAGGCCTCAAAAAGAATATTGCAGGAAAAAAAGATGCTGACTTCTTTCACTGGTAAATTAACACCTGAAAACTGCAATGAATATGCAGTGCACTAGTCTATTTAGTCTGTACAAGGATAACATTTAAACTAAATAAATGGCTTAATAAATTACAGTTCAGTAATGCATGTCAAGTGATTGAAATCTAGTTTAGTGTTCATGTCAAGATTGACAAAACAACAATTGAATCAGTGGGGTGGAAATAATTTAATAATAAATAATGGACTGTATTAGTCATTTAGAATTTGTATTTGTTGGAAGCCAAATGATTTCTAGAAAAGGTTCCTGACCACTGTTTTAGGGTGTCATCCCATGTAATTATTTTTAACAAACCCGATTACTTTTTTATTTCAGGGGATCCATTTTCCAGATGTGGAAATTGCAGACATGGATCAAATTGGAGTACAGGTTCCTGAACTGGCATCTCCCCTGGGCATCGAAGAACTGGAAGGACTGAATCAACTTTTTAATCCTACTGCTCCTTCATTGTGTTTTGGGGCAGACATCTATAGTGCTGTAGTTCACTACATAGAGGGTGTCCTTGAATCAAGTCAGGAAGCATAAGGCACAATGCATACTAACTTTCAGCAGTGGGAGAAGTATTCAGTAATTAGTTGCATATAAATCCTTTATATCCTGTTGGCTAGTTTAATCTCCATCAATGCATCATATTCTATAAGATCATCATGTGTTTGTATCTTTGTCTCTGTCCTGTGAAAACCACGTATCTCTACAAAGTCAGAAAAACAGCCTGTTTTCAGCTTTGTGACGACGGCTTTTCAAGCTGATCCAAAGGCTTTTTAAAGAGTTTATTTAGCTGAAGAAGAATTTAAGTAACACTTCATCCTTCAGTTGATCACAAACATTCAACACCAACACATCTGGAGATACGTGGTACTTTTGTGTGGGTGGTTGGGTAGAGGATGATGGAATATATATATATATATATAGGGCATGACTGTTATATTCTCATTTTGAAAAGGAAAATAAATGTATTTCAATTTTAGAGGCCTACTTTATTTGTAGTAACCTGAAATGTTACTGAATTAATGAATGGAAATTACTTTGTTAGCCGCAGAACATTTTAAGGTATATAATATAATAATTCAAATTTTGATTGTTGTGAAAAATGTAAAATGTGGGTAAATTGAAATGAGGCAAAAATCCAAAGTCACTGGTCAATGGTTTATTTCTTAGAATCTTTGGATACAAGAGCTGTAGGATTCAAGTAAATACATCAGCAATAACAAGTACTGTAATAGACCATTTTCAAAATATTGACTCTATTAACAGAATGAATGATGCCATTGGTTACAACTACCTGAACCAGGTGCCAGAACTACATATGGCACAATCCAAACAGCCCTTCCAACAAAATGCAGTACAAAAAGAGTACCAGGCAAAGGTTATAGTATCTGTCACAACATGTCATGTTCAAGTTCAATTTTGAGCTGACCACTGGAACAAATGAAGTAGTAATAATCTCAAAAGGTTTCGTTTCTGTGAGTCGATATTCTTAAAATGGAGATCTCTTTTCAGGTGAAAGAATACCAAAGACAAAATCCCTTTTTACACCAATGAACACAAGCAGAAGCTCCATAACACTGAAATAATGTTTTTTTTGCAACAGAATCATACTGATGAGCAGTATCTAAACTAGACCAAAGCCTGTAACATAGGTTGCAAGGCAGCTCTCCACATGGAAGTCCTCATAGTTTTGGAAGTGCCCAGGTACATACAATGTGCCAAAACATGTGGAAGACTTCAGGTACGCCCTCTTCACAACTCGGACCTTCAAGGTGTCTGTAGGGATTTCCCACCCTACCCAGAACTTTGTCAGCTGTTCGAGTTGGGATGGAGAGGCTGCATTCAAAGACAACAAGAGGTTGTGGAAATACATCAAATAAATGACATTTGCGTTTTTAAAGATGAGCTGTATTTTACTGCTTTACCATGTTGATGTATATATAGGTAAATGGAAATACTTTGTTGGGATAGTACTGAGCCCAAAAAAGGAGGGTGGCACAAAGTAGTATTAGCAAAGACCACATCAACTAGCTAGCGTTAAATATACAATTTAAGTAACTCCGGGATGCACGCACAGCTGTCTTGATATATTTAGTTAATTACGATGTAACGTTAGTTAATTAAAACTGTAGTGGCATGCTCCGTGGTAGCATGTAATTAACCCACCTGTGTCCCACAAGAGTTCGCCTCGGGCTCCTCCATGTTGACTCCCGCAAGCACGCTCCAAGTGGCGCAGGTCAGCAAAACGAACGCGTTAGAACCTTGTGTCCTATGATTGGATGGTCAGTGGGCTACGTGCTGATTGGCTAGTCAGTGGGCAACGTGCTGATTGGCTAGCATACTCAGGCGTAAAAACAGGGTCAAAATTCGTACTCGTAAATAGCAGCTTGTAGCTTGTAGCTTGTAACTTCAGGTTCGCACACACAGATAGGACATTTGTGTGTCCGTATCTCAGACTTTGTGAAACCTCACTGTTGTAAATATCCTTGCACAACATATTTCTACACCTGCAAAACTTTTTTACACGTGCAAATTATATCTGCAAAAACTTTGCACACACGCACAAAATATTTCTACAGCTGCAACATGTTTTTACACGAGCAAATTATATCTGTGTGCACAAAACTTTTTTACACATGCACAAAATCTTTTCACATGCGCACAACAGGTGATATACAACTGCAGACTGTGAAATAATTTGTGAAGATTATTGACCCTAATTTGATTCCATAGAATACCGGCATGTGATCAGTGTAACTGCATGATTCTAAAACAATGACTAACCAAGCAGGTTTTTAGACTAACACATTATTCTGGAGCTCCAAGGGAAACGAGAGGTTTCCTAAAAAATATGGACATGTTTCTAATATTGATTGAGTTATAACAGGTAACACAGATGCAGAATCAGTGGCCAAGGGGCTACTGAGAGAGACAGCTGTTGTTTTAAGACAGGCTCCAAGCAGCCTACCAGTGGTGGGTCAAACACCTGAGGGCCCAGGAGCCCTGAGCATAGACTGGAGGGGTGGGTATCAGATTTCTCCACACAGGTTCCTGACGCCAAAAAGGGGACCCGAGGAGCAGGAGGCCGACACAGCGGAGTTCGTCTGGCTGAAGGTCAAGAGGCCTACGTGGCTCAACTCCAGGTTCTCCGGCCTCTACAGAGTGACCCAGAGGACATCTCATGCAGTCCGCCGAGGAGCAAAGGGGGACATCTGGTACTACTGGAGCCAGTGTGCGGCGAGGAAATCACCGGCTAGGACCATGGAGGACATCAGGACGGACCTGGCTATCGTCAACGAGGACATCCCTACAGCAGACGACTTGGAAGCTTCCATCAGCGGACTGGAGGAGAAGGACCTCGCGGACATCCCGACAGCAGACGACTCGGAAGCTGGCGTCAGCGGGCTGGGGGACTTCTCGAGGCAGCAGAGGAGTCTACTTCTCTCTGATCAGATTCATCAGTTCAACCTTTGATGGAAAGGCCGCATCTCCCCCTCCCTATCAGCTGCCCTTGTTGGCGTTTTCCGCTGAGGGGGGGGGGTGCCCTGAGGATTCAACAACACGCAAGGATGCTGCTTTCTGGCACTCAGGTTCGCACTCTGACAGTTCCTTCACTGACATTGAAAGTTGTGTTCTGTTCACAAAGGTATACTGTTGGGGAGCAGACACAGTGGCAAGGAAGGACAGTAGTTGTGTTTCAAATGTCTTATGTGAGTTGGTCTCGTGGGGGGGAGACCAAAAGGGGGATTGAAGTATTATTTGAGTTATTTGAAGTATTAAAGTAACGTGTTATGGCAGGAAAGTTCAATCTGGTATATTCATTTTAATGTCACCTTATATAGAATGTGTGTTAAACTTGTGATTTCTGCATTGAGTGACTTCTGCCTAGCAGATACCAAGAAGAGGCCCCTAGGGTCTCTCTGTTAATTATCAATAGTCCTTGCAATTAACAGGGGAAGTCCCAGATACATTTTCAGATAATGTAGTTAAAGTCTTGTAGAATTAATGTTTATCTCCTACACATCCTGCAGGCCTGGAGACTTGGGTCACCCAGCAGTAACCAAGATAAACGTCCTTTTGAGCTTATCAATAAAATGTATTCATTTCTAGTAAGCTGACTTTGGGGTGAAGGGAAGTTCAGGGAAGCCATTAAGCCACAAGAACAATTACACTTCTGTTAATCAACCAAAACTCATGACTTTCAGGGGACAGGACATTCGGACCTATAACAAGGGTCACTTCCTAGAGAATATGTGTGTGTATTTCTTACTGTGATCAGATGTCCTGTATAATCATTTATCAACTATTCCTGTATTAGTGTTTTATTTGATTCCTCTGCTTTTATTCTTTCATATGTGGGTACTGGAGGGCTACAAACAGTGTGGAGAAATTAGCTTAAACATGTTTTATTACTCTATGGGAAATGGAAGCAGCATGTCAAATGATCAGGGAAATCTACTTGTTTTAAATATATGTGTGTGGTTGATTACTTTGTATTAATAATAGCAGTATGTGTAAAGGAAGCTGGAAATATGCAATGTGAAACCTTTTATTTGAAATAAAGATTCTGCAGGGAATATTCTTAAAGAACAATAGCTCAAGTGTCTGGAAGAGCTGCAGGCTAAATGAGTGTGCGGTACTTTTTACTGCTTGAGATCAGAGCTGATGTTTTCCTCTTGTTATTATTGTTTGAGGTTAAGGTAACTCACATGTGTTATTTGTATAATCCGACTATAAAAAACTATATCTTAAAACTATCTTTATAAAATGCCAAAAGTATGTGAAACTTGCAAGGAGGGGTTTGTTATCTCGAATGTAAGGGTCGCCTCTGGCTCGCGCTGATTGGCTGTCTTTTCTAAGTGGAGGACCCCTCGGGGGGGGGGGGGGGGGGGGGCAGCCGCATAGCTCCTCCTGGGGTTTTGGATATAAGCCTATGTTTTCTTTAGACGAGCCTCTTCTTTTCTTCAAACTGACCAGATCCGTGAGATTGGAGGAAGAGCAGGAAGTACTTCCTTTGTGTTTGTATTTGTATTTGTATTTGTATTGTTACTTTTTATCATTAAAACAAGATTATTGTTTAACTTGCATTCTGGTGTTTCTTAATCCCTTCCTTTTTACGAATTTACCCAGCTTATCAAACGACACGCGGAGACGAGGTTGGTTTTAAACATCCTCCAAATCTCCAACAGCTGGTAGGCTCTTCTGTGGAGAGAGTACCTCGTGTGGAACAAGTCATAGAGATTGTTCACCTCCTGTTAACAGAATTATCTATACGTTACCACCAATCATTTACATTGATTGCTGTTATAAAAGCTGATCCAAAAGCAGATGTCACAAAGTCAGCACCTTGTCTCTAGTGCAGATGTGCCTCTGCCCGTCCACCTCACACACCCTGGCAAACTTTATGAAGCGGTCATCGTCAAAGTTGTTCTTGATGCCCAGGTGGTAGCTGTCCCTGATAGGAGACAAAGGCAAGACAAGTAAAGAAAATGTGCTTATTACAAAAACTCATGTAAGACTCCAGGAGAATGCTACATGTTCTTTAATAACCAGGACTATGTTCTAAATGTGAATTATTTATTTGTATAATACATATTTGTTTAATTGCATTAGAAAGTGAACTGCTCTAGCTGTTGAACCAAGCCCCACCTGGCAAAGTAGTCAAACTTGTCCACATTAATGCCGTTTCTTTTGTTGGCCACAATCTCATAGAGGAAGGACTTCTCCTTTGGACGGCCTTTATACTGTGGAGATGACAACACAGAGTGGCTGGCATTAGACATTGGCTATTGTAGCAATAACGAAGATAATGCTGATATCATTCAATTCAAATTGCTTGACTAACTTCCTCTTGTGTTTTCGGGGGTTTAATCATCTCTTTGATGAAGACCAAGTCATCGGGCAGCTTCAGGCCATATTTCTCCATCATCTTCTTCAGATCCTCATTGGATTCCACCAGGTGTTTGAACATTTCTACAGAGGCGTCCTCATGCTGCAAGGTACACAAATTCATTGATATATTAGTATGAGAAATCAAAGTGATAAAAATGAAAAATGACTCACTGTTTGAATAGAAAGGGCCTGGCTTTGCTGAAAACATGACAGTTTAGTTGCCAAAACTTAACAAACATAACAACAGGGAGCTCTGTAAAGCACACAGCCTGGTTTGCACCGCTCCCCCTATGCAAGATGTTTAACCACTCCCACTCTTCTCATACATGTTTAAGTTATTGCTGATATTTAACACAGCTGTAATGGTTATTGAAACTAAACAAGTCAAAATAACATCAACTCTATTGAGTAATGGGAAAGAGTCAAATGAAAAGCATCCTTAAAACAATAAATGTGAGGCGTGTCATTATTCTGTATGCCAATAGTGCAATCAATACATTTCATGTTGATAAGTTCAAATGATCCATTTATTTATTTATCCATTTAATTAAACTGAAACGCCTGAATTAAGAGTAGAATATGAATATATATATATATATATATATATATATATATATATATATATATATATATATATACATATATATATATGTAAGCTTGCCCATTTTTTTTCCATATATATATATATGATATATATGAAAACCTTTCAAGAAGTTCCTGGAAGAAAGCAGACAAAGGTGGTTATAATATCCTTTGAGAGAGTACCCTGCATGTGTCTCATAATACCATGAAGGCCACAACTAATTGTGCTTAAAGGAATAGTGCATCATTTTGGAAAGGATTATGCTTTATTGCTTTTGACTGAAAAAAGCAGCCAAATACAACATATTAATTAAAGGCAATTTCAAACCTAACGTTAAATATTGCATGTGTGATAAGGTAAGATAATACTTTATATTGCATCAGCTCCATTTGCAACATCAAACAGGAACAAATATTAAGACACGATACAAGGAAACAAACATTTAACATACCAATCACTGAAGAGAAAACATGCTCAAGACCCTGAAGCGCACATTTGACCTGGGATTGAGCTCTGTATTTAATTTGAGGATGGACTGGTACACAAAGGAGTGCTTCAGTCTAACTTTATTAAATCGTGGGACCCTGTACCTCCGACTTCATGGTAACAATTCATATTCACTGTTCAGAACATGTTGGGGATCAGAGATGTTGATGGCCAGCCTCACTACGATATTATGGTAGGTTGATTCATAGAATTCCTCACAGGGGTGACCTACAATCTTTGAGAAGATGTTCAAGTGGTGGAGCAGTTTTGACTTTAAGGCGGAAGACAAACAATTGTACCATGTAGTACTGCAATACGGTAACAGTCAAAATCACAGATTGAAAAAACACGATCAGATCATGACATGCAGCTGCTGGCTATGTTTTATAAATGTGTCTTATTTCTGTTGTTGGGTATAATGTCACACATTACAGACAATAGGAATAATAACTGCTCACCTTCCAGGTGTGAGAAAAACTTCAATAATTAAAAAGTTAATACAGGGTTAGTAATTGTTATATGCAAATGGTAATTTTGTTGATGAATTATTCTTTTAAAACCGTATCACATATTGAAGTGGAAGGTGTGTTTCACTCACCCAGGTCATGGCATAGCCCAGCAATCTGAACACAAAGGATGTCTCTGTCAGTGATGCCGAGTTCCGGCTGCTTTTCCTTCAGAGCTTTCACAAGCTCTCCTGCTAAGTACGCCACCCTTCACCAAAGCATAGAGCACACAACAATAAAAAGTCATCACACAATTACCACTTGAGTGTCCTTCTGAAAAATAGGAGATTCAATTTGTTTTAAACTGTTTATTAGGTGCTGCCATATGTAAATACAGTCCATTTAAAGCAAACAAGTCTTCACTTAATATTGATTTTGGATAACATTAACACACATTGGACATACCCAATTGAGTGTTCAAAGCGGTTGTGGGAGGCTCCAGGATAAACCAAATAGCCCGCTGCCAGCTGCTTGATGTATCTTAATCTCTGGAATTGAGGCGTGTCGACGATTTTGACAAGAAGAGGGTGCAACTCCATATGTCCGTGGATTGGATCATTAAACACCGAACACAACAAAAAACCTTTCAAATGATGACCCTAAAGAGTAAAACTAAACAAGCTCCATTTCTTCTGAAGGCCCTGAACATGGAGTGTGATGCAATAAATAAAACAAAATATTATATCACCTTGGGAGCTGATGGCTCCCCAGCTACCGATACAATAATTTCCAAGATTTTCTGACGATCGTCAGCTTGACTAAAGAAATCTTGAACAAAAGCATAGTAGGTTATAAGTTAAAAGTCAAGCCAGGGGGATGTTGTTGCACCAAATGAGTGCCACTGCTTCAGGAAAATGTGCAACATACTTCCTTCTTTTCATGATGTTAAACCTGGTTTGACAAGGGATGATACTCACTCTATGCCCATCTCAGTCAGAACACCATCATTGAACTCCCGCAGCTTGATAACAGACTTTTCTGGGTAAAAGAAGATGCAGTGAATTACAGTCATGTATCACATTGTATTTTGTATGATAAGTTTATAAACTAAGTTGAATAAAAAAAAAACTAAAGCATTTTTCTTCATCAGCTTATTCAACTAGGCCAGCGATGATATAAAACCTAATCATCAGTTTAAATAACCAAACCAGAAACTTACCTTTAAATGTATCTTCCCACTTTCCAAGTCCTTTATCTTTCAGTAGCCGCTCCCTCAGCTATCTGCCTTTAGCTATCCTGTTTGTCAGAATGTCTCTGCTCTGCTCGTCTATGATCGCCAAGCTCTCCTCCACCCAAGACCCTCATTGGAGTTTATACTGCTGCCTAAACCTACATCTGGCAACCATAAATCGACTCCCCCCCCCCTCTACTGTCAGATATTCCCACCTACCTGCGCCGGTTGCCCTGCATCCTGCTTCACCGAAAGCACTTTAGACGACGGGGAAAGCGTGGTGGCGCGCTTGTCCATCAAAAAGCACACCTGACTGCTTCTTCTGGGACTTATCCACGCATCAGATGTCATGGCCCTCCCGCTGCACGCCATGTGAGGGATCGATGGTTTCGCCCTGTCTTTCCAGAACTGCGGCCTCTGCTGGGCCCGCTGGCAGCTCCTCCTGCCCGACTGACTGCTCCCGGTCCGCGCGGCGTTCAACACACACATCTTCGTCCGCTAAGACGCACTACACCTTCGGCACCTCCGGAGAGAAAACTCTGCATGTCTTTGCTAAACGCTAGGTCAATAGCAAACAAGACGTTCCTGTTAAACGACTTCTTCACCTCTCGTGATCTGGATTTCATGTTCCTGACGGAGACCTGGGTCCACACTGGCGAGTATGTACCGTTTTCTGAACTTCTTCCTCCTGACTGTACTTTCTTCAGCTCCCCCCGTACCACCGGCCGTGGTGGGGGCATAGCGTCAGTGTTTAGAGCTAATCTCCAATGCCGATTGCTTCACCCTGTAACTAGCTATGCCAGCTTCGAGTTGCAGCTTTTTGAACTGAACCCGGCCTCGCCTATACTCTGCGCAGTCGTGTATCGTCCACCAAAGTCCAATAAGGATTTCATAACTGACTTTTCTGACATTCTGTCCGGGATCGTGGTGAAATAAGATCGTGTTTTGATCTGCGGAGACTTTAATGTCCATGTGTGCTGCGAGTCCAAACCTCTGGTTAGGGACTTTTTAAATCTCCTCGACTCTTTCGGTCTCATTCAGTCCGTGGCTGGCCCAACACATGATAAAGGACACACCTTAGATGTAGTATTATCGTTTGGACTGTCTATCTCTGTGGATTAAATCTGTGCAGCAACGCGTATCTCAGACCATTTACCGGTTCTGTTTACAACCTCGATCCCTTCTGCGGGAGTCGAATCACGTGCCCCTGCGCGTTGTCTGCGTTCAATTAACCCCTTGACTGCCTCACAGTTTTCAGATGCTTTTAATGCTTCTCCGATCTGTAAATTAGAGGTGAACTGTGCTCTTAGTGCTGATGAGCTTATCTCCATGTTTGACTCGACATGCACACTAATACTGGATTCCGTTGCTCCTTTTACGCTTAGACGCACCAAAGTTCTCTTAGAGCCGTGGCGTGCAGAGAGAAAATGGAAAAAGGATAAACTCCATGTCTCCTTAGAAATCCTTCGTGCTTGCCTTTCCGACTACCAGACGGCAGTCAAAGCAGCCAAAACGGAGCACATTTCTCTGTTAATCTCTAAAAACAGCCATAAACCTCACGTTCTTTTTAATGTCCTCAACTCGATCATTAATCCTTGTGATGCTTCTCCAATTGTGCCATCGACTACCCTCTGCGATACATTTCTTACATTTTTTAACGAAAACGTATTTGCGCTTAGGCTAGCCCACACTAGTGCTACCACAGATTCTGCTCCTTTTCTGTGCCCTGCTGTCCTCGACCACTTTGAGCCTGTACCCCTCTCCTCTCTCTCGGATGTAGTCATGCACCTGCGGCCGACGAACTGCACCTCAGACAGCATTCCCTCTTGCTTCCTTAGAGATGTTTTTGAATCAGTTGGAGCAACTGTTTTATTGCTTGTAAACACCTCTCTTAGCTCAGCTGCCTTCAAACATGCCGTGATCAAGCCACTACTTAAAAAGAAAAATCTCGACCCTTCCATTCTCGGAAATTTTAGGCCCATCTCACAGCAACCTTTTTTATCTAAAGCCCTGGAACGAGTAGTCTACGCCCAGCTGCAGTCGTTTTTAACCACACATGGCATCCACGAAAAGTTTCAGTCTGGCTTCAAACCCATGCACAGTACTGAAACAGCCCTTTTAAGAGTTTTTAATGATCTGCTCCTAGCCGCCGACTCAGGTAGCCCAGCTGTCTTGGTGCTGTTGGACCTGACAGCTGCCTTTGACACTGTGGACCATAGCATCCTGTTGTCACGGCTTGAACAGTCCGCAGGCATCACAGGCTCTGCCCTTGCATGGTTCAGGTCCTACCTGACAGACCGTAGCCTCTCAGTGCAGTTGGGTGCCTTCTCCTCTGCCAAAGCCCCTCTTACCTGTGGGGTTCCCCAAGGCTCGATTCTGGGCCCCATCCTTTTTCTACTGTACATACTGCCCCTAGGTTCAATTCTCACAAAACACAACATCCCCTTCCATTGTTACGCTGACGATGTACAGATCTATCTGCCTCTCAATCAAAATGCCAATTCACTACAGCAGTTGATGGACTGCTTAACAGAGATTAAATCCTGGCTGTGCCAAAACTTCCTCACCCTCAACGAGAGCAAGACCGAGGTCATCTTTTTTGGACCCCGACCTCCAGCAACTCCGGTTGATATTCTGGGCTCCCTCAATAAAAACATCCTCCCCTCTGTCATGAACCTTGGAGTGACCTTCAATAGCGCTTTTAAATTTGATAAGCAGGTCAGCACCGTAGTCAAGACCTGCTTTTTTAAATACGACTATTGGCTAAAACCAAGTCGTTTTTATCTTTTAAAGACCTAGAAAGGGTTATTAACGCCTGTGTTACCTCGAGACTGGATTACTGCAATGCTCTGTATGTGGGTATGGACCAGGCCTCAATTAGACGCCTGCAGCTAGTGCACAACGCAGCTCTCTCTAGGTCATGAGGCATGATGAGCTATTAGCTACAGCTTGTTTCTACACGGACCACTATTGCGGTAAGCATGTTGTAACTTCCGGTTGTTGTTGTCATCTCCGGGTGTGCCTGTACTGTTGCTGATAGCTTATTATCTTAACTTAATCGATCGTTTTAAAACTCTTGATCCCGGCAACTGCCTGACGTTGTAATCACACGTTACTACAGCTTAAGCACTCACAACTCTCCTTCTCTTAGCGACTGTAACTCCACAGTTGCCTACACTCTTTTCGGGTTTGCTAACGGTAGCTACTTTAGCTTGATAGCTAGCCATGGCTCTTTCCCAACCCTCGGGTGCTATTTCCTGCTCAAACTGTCTCATGTTTGGTTACTTCTCTACCTCCTTTACTGGTACCGATACATGTGTTAAATGTAGTATAGTTGTTAGATTGGAGGCGGGAGTCATAGCCATAGAAGCACGGCTCCGCATCTTAGAAAATAACTCAGCTACAGTAAAGCCCATGTTAGCCGGTGCGGACCGGCAAAAGGTAGCTCCTTTTAGCCGTCCCCCGGCAACTCCCGAGCAGCAGGGAGATTGGGTGACTGTTCAGAAGGGGCATAACGCGAAACCCGCAGGTCCCCACCAACCCGTTCACGTATCTAACAGATATTCCCCACTCAGCGAGACACCCGCTGAGAAGCCAACTCTGGTTATTGGTAGCTCTATTATGAGACACGTGAATTTAGAGACCGAAGCCTCCACAGTCACATGCATTCCGGGGGCCAGAGCGGGCGACGTTGAGGCGCATCTTAAACTGCTGGCTAAAAATAAACGTAAATACAGTAGGATTGTTATTCACGTCGGTGGTAATGATGTTCGTTTACGCCAATCAGAATGCACCAAACTTAATGTGGCGTCGGTGTGTAGTTATGCTAAAACAATGTCGGACACCGTAATCTTCTCTGGTCCCCTCCCCAATCTGATCAATGATGACATGTATAGCCGCATGTCATCATTTCAGCGCTGGTTGTCTTGGTGGTGCCCAGCAAACAATGTGGGCTTCGCAAATAATTGGACAGCCTTCTGGGGAAAACCTGGTCTGATTAAGAGAGGCGGCATTCATCCTACTTTGGAAGGTGCAAATCTTACTTCGGCAAACATTTCAGGGCTTTGTGGACTTAATCCATGACAAACTGGAGTTGAGACCAGGAGGCAGAGTCGCAGTCTTACACGCTTCTCTGCGCTCTCTCCTAGGCAGTCATCCATAGGAATCCCAAACCCAATAAATTACCCAATATTAACGGTGTGTTTGTCTGCCCAAGGACAATTTAAGGTAAAACCTAATAGAGGTGTCATACATAATAACCTAATAAAAGTAAATGTAACAACTACTACAGTGCAACAAAACAGGAAGATTAAATGTGGTCTTTTAAACATAAGATCTCTAGCATCTAAAGCAATATTGGTAAATGATTTAATATCAGATTATAATATTGATATATGCTGTCTCACTGAAACTTGGTTGAGACATGAAGAATATGTCAGCATAAATGAGGCCACTCCACCCAGCCATATCAATACTCATATTGCCCGAGGCACGGGCCGAGGAGGTGGAGTTGCAGCAATCTTTGACTCAAGTTTACTTATCAATACTAAACAAAAATTAAATTATACCTCCTTTGAAAGCCTTGTTTTTAGTCTTACGCATCCGACCTGGAAAACTTTGCAGCCAATCTTATTTGTTACAGTGTACCGTGCACCAGGTCCTTATTCAGAATTCTTATCAGAATTCTCTGAGTTTTTATCAACTTTAATTTTTTGATGTTAAACAAGACCAAAACTGAAGTTATTGTACTTGGCCCGAAGAATCTACGAAACAAATTATCTAAAGATATACTAACTATGGATGGCATTAATTTGGCCTCCAGTGAGACTGAAAGGAATCTTGGTGTTATATTTGATCAGGATTTATCCTTTAACACCGACATAAAATCAATTTCAAGGACCGCCTACTTCCATCTACATAACATTGCAAAAATCAGGCATATCTTGCCTCAAAACGATCCAGAGAAACTAGTCCATGCATTTGTTACTTCAAGGCTGGATTATTGTAACTCCTTATTATCAGGGTGTACCAAGAAGTCAGTCAAGTCGCTTCAGCTGATTCAAAAGGCTGCAGCTCGTGTACTAACCAGAGTTAGGAAAAGGGACCACATTACTCCTGTTCTGGCTGCCTTACACTGGCTCCCTATAGAACACAGGATAGAATTTAAAATTCTTCTTCTCGCCTACAAAGCCCTTAATGGGCAGGCGCCATCTTACCTTAAAGAACTCATTATACCCTACTGTCCTACTAGGGCATTGCGTTCCAAGAATGCAGGTTTGTTGGTTGTTCCTAGAGTCTCTAAAAGTACAATGGGAGCCAGAGCCTTTTCTTATCAAGCTCCACTTTTGTGGAATCAGCTTCCAGTTTGTGTTCGGACGGCAGACACCCTATCCGTTTTTAAGAGTGCGCTTAAGACCTTCCTTTTTGATAAAGCTTATAGTTAGGGCTGATTAGATTCAGCCCCTAGTTTTGCTGATATAGGCTTAGTTTGTCGGGGGACATCTTACTTCTTCCTTCTCTCTGTCTATACCTGTGTACTCTCATGTTCCGATTAACCCAGCTTCCCCAAATTTCTTTCTTTATGGTGTCAGTATATGCTGGGATCCGGAGTCATGGATGATCCTGCAGTCCTGTGTCATGGATCGCGAGTCCTGGATCTTTAGTCGTGGCTGTGGTCCTGGATCATAAGTCCTGGATGGATATCCTCGTGGATTCATCTTCCTATTATACACACATGCATTTCCAAACATTTGGACTACCTATGTTGCAAATGTATTATCTTTTCAATTTACACACGGCATCGTCTGTCCGTCCTGGGAGAGGGATCCCTCCTCTGTTGCTCTCCCTGAGGTTTCTCCCATTTTTCCCTTTAAACTGTGGGTTTTCTCTGGAAGTTTTTCCTTGTACGATGTGAGGGTCTAAGGACAGAGGGTGTCGTATTGTCATACTGATATTCTGTACAAACTGTGAAGTCCACTGAGACAAATGTAACATTTGTGATATTGGGCTATATAAATAAACATTGATTGATTGATAGGTCGTCCTCAGACGAGCCCTCCATCGTCGCTTCCAGTCATCCCGGTTCTCCATACATCTGGCCAGTTCATTGGTACTTTGTGCTCCTGCATCGTTCTTGTGTACGTCCACGTATGTTTGTGCGGGACGTCCTCGTGACCGATGCCCGTGTGTTGGTTCCCACAGCACCAATTTGCCGGCTGGCAGCTCTTGATGCCTTTGGCAATGTCCTGCTAGTCTCATTCTCCTGGCTGCAATTTTCTCGCTCACCCTTGGTATTCCCTCGTACAGGATGTTGTTGGTTAAATGTACACTCTTGCTGATGTTAAGTACTGCTCGCAACATTCTGGTGTAGCATCCGTCTAGAGACTTTTGCAGGGTTGGCTTCAGGGTCCAGCATTCACTGCCATAGAGGAGAACAGACTCTACCGTTGCATAGAAGAAGCTGAGTTTGATTTGACGGGGGAGGTTGGAGTTCCATATACTGGTCATGCCGTTCAGGGCCCTCCATGCAAGAGCCTTCCTCACCTTAAGATCTTGCTCGGTTGAGTTGACCCATGAGCCCAGGTACTTGAAGTCCTTGACTTCTTTAAGCACAGTGCCTTCTGTTGTTGTCAGAGGTGGATGTTCCGGTAAGATGTTATAGGTGATAACCTCAGTTTTCTTGGCATTTAGTCTAAGGCCAACCTTGGCACACTCTGACTCCACTCTGTTTAGGAGTTCCTGTGCTTGCTCAACGCTGTCGGAGAGCAGGCTGATGTCGTCCGCATAGTCCAGGTCTGTCAGGACTACTGTGGGGTGTTGTCTCGACCTCCTTGGTGTTAAAGTGAAGCCAAGATCCTGCTCTCGTCCACTGATGGCCTTCCTGAGCGCGTAATCCAGGACCATGATGAAGAGGAAGGGGGCCAGGGTGTCCCCCTGCATTACCCCAGCCAGGATGTCAAACTCCTCGCTGTTGCCATCTGGGGTCACCACCCTGGCCCTTGCTCCTGCGTAAATGGTCTCTATTGCCCGGAGTAGATTGGGAGGGACACCGTAGGCCTCAAGGATCTTCACCATTGTGCTTCTGTGGATCGAGTCAAATGCCTTTTTGAAGTCGATAAAGAACAGTACAGCAGTCAGGTTATCCCTTTTCACCTCCTCGATCATTCTCCTTAGCGCCAAGATCTGGGCTGCGGTGGTTCTCCCCTCTCGAAAGCCATTCTGGTTTTCCCTCATGTGAGGGTCGATGGCGTGCATCAGCTGCACGTCTTCTAACTGGCCATAAAAACAGTGACCACATCACCCCAATTCTGGCCTCATTGCACTGGCTTCCAGTTTGGTTCAGAATAGATTTAAAAATCCTTTTATTTGTTTTCAAAGCCCTAAATGGGCTGGCTCCGGCCTATGTAGCCAAACTCCTCCATCGCTACACCCCAGGCAGAGCCTTAAGGTCGGCTGATAAGCTGCTGCTGATAGTGCCTAAGACCATGCTCAAAACCCGAGTGCACCGAGCATTTGCAGCAGCGGGGACCCAGGCTCTGGAACATTTTGCCCCTCCATGTGAGGTCGGCCCAGACCCTGGTTTTTTTTAAATCAACACTTAAAACTCACTTTTTCTCTCTGGCCTTCTAGGCTTCTCTGATCAAGAATAAATGTTATCCAAGACCTTTTCCCTCTCTAACCTCTCAAGGTTTTATTAGAGGGAAATGGTTTGCAGTGGGGACCTTGTTCCCTGAGTGTGCCTCTCCACCTATGTTTCTTACTCTCTTATTTACTACCCTTTGCCCTCAACCTATTCTAAGGGAGTGCTTGTTCTTCCGTCTGTCTGTCTGTCTGTGTCTGTGTCTTCTCTTGTTCCGATTAACCCAGCCACATTTGTTCTTGTCTTGTGTCTATATCTACGCCGGGATCCGGAGTCGAGGCTGATCTTCTTGCTGTGGTCCTGTGTCCTGGATCCTCCATCCTGAGTTCTGGATTAAGTCGTGGACTTCGGGTCGTTGCTAAACCTGTCTCTGCGGTCCTGCCTGGGTCTCGTCATGCTGCCTCCCTGAAGGCTCCCACAGGATGGTAGTTGACATCTTCGTAGATTCATCTTCTTATTACAGACTCATGCATTTCCTAACATTTGGACTACCTATGCTGTAAAATGTATTATCTCTTCGATTTACACACGGCATCTATTGCACGTCTGTCCGTCCTGGGAGAGGGATTCCTCCTCTGTTGCTCTCCCTGAGGTTTCTCCCATTTTTTCCCTTTAAATTGTGTGTTTTCTCCGGAAGTTTTTCCTTGTACGATGTGAGGGTCTAAGGATAGAGGGTGTCGTGTAAAGTGTCTCTACTGTAGGCTATTTTTATTATATGTACATCACTTTGGCTCGACCAAAACTCGTTTATAAATGTGCTATATAAATAAAACTTGATTTGATTTGATTCAGTAACTTACACATATCCTCCAAGCTTATTTCCCCATAGTTTTCTGACGCCATTGACACTGTTTTCTGTGTCTAACTAACGATAGAAGACACAAATGATGTTGCTCCCTAAAACAGCTGATCATGAAACCTCACAAATATGCTCCGGCTTTGAGAAGTACCTGGCTTTTGTTTCTCTACCACACCCATTTGATCGGTCACTGCCCATAAAGGGGAACTATGTTGTGATAACTATACAACCAACAGGACAGCTTAATAATAACAACAAAACCAAAGCAAGTTTTTCAATAAGTCTTGCCAACAAATTTTTGACAAGCTAAGGTACAGGATGCTGTATCTACTTCATAGACAAACAAAGGTGTCGCAAGAGAGCGATACATTACATTGGCTCCTTTTGCTGCTACTTTGACAACATGGTTGCCACTGGTTTGGTTTTCGTGCTGTTGATGCCAATTTTCATTTTCTTTTATAGTGAGGTGGTGATTTGATAAACTAAGAGTGAGGTACATTTTCGCCTCGCAAATTTTCCATCCAAATGAAGTAACATTTCTAAATAATTGGTAGACAAATGTGACTACATATGTTAGTGCTGTTACATTGTATGGAGTGGTGCAGTGACGAGTCCTAAAACCAGGAAGTGAGTTAGTATTTTAGCACTACCGGTTCCCTCGTCTCAGAGTCAATGGGAGTTCTCCATAGGATTTTGGAAAATAGCTGGAAATAAGGTCTGTGATTGACACAAATTCAAGAGACGGATCACATTTTGTTCTACGACATTAAATACATCGGCAGTGACCCCACTGGTGATTTTTGAAGAGTTTACGTGTCTGAAAAACGATGGTTGTTAACAAGTGGCTGAATAGGACAACAAAAGTTGTCGAGGACGTTGTACGTCATGACACCGAACACGTAAACACTCCCGCTTAGTTTGTTTGCCCCTGTTCTGCTTGAAAGCAAGTACCTGTCCTGCGCTCTTGCAAACTGTTAAAACAAACGCTTCAACTTGTACAATTTTGAATCTGTATTTTTGAATATGGATCTTAAGTTGGCATGTCGTTGAAGTTGTGCGACCCTGCTTTACACGGCTGTAGTTTGTTTATAGCATAACGTTAGCATTTCGCCTCTGGCGATTAGAGTTATGATTCGTAAATTATAAAAGTAGGGTAGACATGTGGATATTATCCGGTTGAACAAATAGGTTCGTTGACCCTGATCAATGAGAACAAACATGGGGCAGAATCTAAACAGGAAAATGTAAAAACATGTTGAATCATTAAACATCTGATAGAACGAAAACAAGACACACCTAGTTGTTTTATATCTAAAAACAATACAAGGAGAAACACCGGTTATCTTGCATGATCAGTGAACTAGTTTGTCTTCATTTCATACTTAATCTACCTGGCAGTAAAGCTTTTATTTTATTTTAGAAAGTGCACAGGAATGCTCACTCATAAACAATGAAATAATAAACTTTATTTAACCATCAGGTGTCCCTTTCTATCAGCTGTGCACCATTATGGTGTAAATACAGCCTATTCTATATCAGCAATTACACAACATCTTTACATTTATTTTCACAAAATACGTCTCCTTGCAGTATCAACATTAATTCGGCTGACTTTTATATTTGATCCAATTGGTAGATATTTACACCATAACGGTGCACAGCTGATAGAAAGGGACACCTAGTGGTTAAAAAACGTTATTGCATTTTTGTTGTTGAAATAATGTTATATTTTGTTGAAATTCTGTTATATTGTCTTGAAATTATGTTATATTTGATGGATAAAATATTAAGAGTACATACTTTCATAGGGGGAAAGTAGAAGGTCAATGATAGAAATATAGAATAGAAAATATCAAGAAAATAGTGTAGAGATCTCTACAATAAAACAGTTTAGTGCAGGACTGTAAGGTTTCAGCGTTAGAGTTCTTTTAGTTTATTGTTTTGTGTTTATTATTGTGGCTATATATAGCCCTGCTTGTTAGAATTTGTGAAACAGGCAGGACCCAAATGCAGATTGAACAAAGAAAAATACCTTTATTTCAAGGTTGTAGGTGACAAAAAACAGAACACTACTCTGAGAACACAGTCTCAGACAAACGAGGAACCAACCATGACAGACAGCAAAGGAAAGATCTAAACAAGACAAAGCACAACGCAGACAGAAAACAAAAGACAGATCTAGACAAGACAAAACACAACACAGACAGATCGTGACACTGCTCTCCTTTTGTCTTTTGTCGGTTCGTCTTGTCTCCACGTCGAGTCCATGTCTGTAAACACTAGTGATCTGTTCAGCAACCTAGTTGAACCTAGACATCTTGTGAGAATCCTAGTAGAACCTAGTGATCTTTTGTTTTGAAAAGTCTTTTATAAATAAAAGATATTTTTGAAGTCAACCGAATCATGCATCTGAGTTCTTGTGAGTCCTTCGTGTCAGAACGAACCGACCTTACAAGATGGACTCAGCCGATTCCACCACGTTAAAGACGGCCTTGCAGGCGCAAAGAACACTCCATCAACATGAGGGACAGCTGACAGCAATAAATCAAGGGGTCCTGGACTTAAATGCCCGTCAGCACAACTTCCAGTCTACAGTGTCAACGGATATAAATCCCCTGGCTGAGAAGGTGCGTGACATACACCTGGAGGCTTACCCTGCTGTTCCTGCGGCAGAGTTTTCCGGTCCAGCGGAGGTCGGGTTTGCTGATATCCCCATTCAAGTACCCATGTCTTCGACTACGCTCCGCCTCGCTTCGCCAGAGAAGTTCTCCGGAGACTCTGGTAACTGTCGTCCATTCTTGGTTCAGTGCGATCTCCACTTCAAACACCAGCCCGCAGCATTTCCCACCGATCAAGCTAAGGTAGCGTTTATTGTGTTTCATCTGACGGGCAGAGCGGGAGCCTGGGCAACAGCGGAGTGGTCCCGGGACTCGCATGTTTGCCATTCATTAAGACTGTTCATGGATACCATGAGCAAGATTTTGGACCAGACATCACCCGGGAGAGAGTCAGCGAGAGCCCTGGTGAACATCAAACAACGGCAGAGGACAGTGGCGGATTACGCTATCGAATTCCGGACCCTGGCAGCGGAGAGTGGGTGGAACTCAGAGGAGAGTGGGTGGAACTCAGCGGCTCTTTTTGATGCGTTTCTGCATGGATTAGCGGATCCCATAAAGGATCAGTTAGCTCCATTAGAGCTGCCTGAAGAATTGGACTCGCTCATCGCCATGGCTATCCGGGTGGACCAACGTCTAGCAAAGAGACGTCGGGTGAAAGGAGAGAATGCAGTATCCAATCCACTGTTCAGACGGGAGTTACCGAGGGAGCACTACACTTGGCGGAGAAATACCCGGACTTCGTCTCCAGAGCGACCAGCGCCCTCTATCGCCGTGGAGGAACAGGTGCAGCTCGGAAGAGCCAAACTCACCCCGGAGGAGCGTCAGCGCCGGCTACGGGAGTGGCGGTGCAGCATGGTCATGTTCTGGCAGCCTGTTCGGCAAAAGATCAGGCTCATCAGCAGGAAGAGGGACGCTGGTGAGCCGAGTGACTTCTTTCGATCCTCCCTCGAGAAAATTGATTCAGGTACAAATGAAACTTAATGATAAAACTGTGACTCAGGATGCATTAATTGATTCTGGGGCTGATGAGAGCTTGTTAGACAGGGCTAAAAGTTTGAACTTAAACATTGTTCTTTTTAGATCAGCCATTACAGGCTAGCGCTTTGGACGGCCGCCTTTCATGTACAGTTACACATCGCACTGAACTGATTACAGCATTTGCACATTAAAAAAATACTTATATTACTTGCACATTAAAGTTAACAAATATGTCTGCCGTAATTATATCAAATTGGAACTAAATTATATTCATTACTACATTGAACAACAAATGTGATCCTCATCGTACCCCTTCCTGACCAGCTCATCAACCGGGAGCTTTTCTGTCTCAGCTGTATTAGCTGCTTCAGCGTCTGAATTCGTTATCTTGGTGATGTCTATCCAAACGGCAACAACCTGCGGCCCCTTGTGCAGCGTGGTTTCCTCAGAGGGTGCTGTGATGTCGAAAGGAAGCTTCTCTTTTTTCCTCTTCGGGATCCGATCCTTTTTTGCTTCTTTGGGTTCATACTTGTGTTGCAGCTCCCCTACTCTGATCTGCAGTTTAATCTTGTCACTTTGAGTCTGTTTGAGCAGCCGTTCAGTTGAGTAGAGCTTCCTCTCCAGCTCCAAAACTCCCTGACGCTCTGACAGAGATTTCCTTCTGAGGTCCTGTATCCCTCCGTTCTTCACAGATAGCATGGACTGCGACCTCTCCAGCTGAGCGGGGTCCGCCCGGAGCCACTGCATCAGAGTGGCCATCTGCTTCTTCATGCTGAGGAGCTCCCTCTCGCGCTCCTCCTTCTCCTCCGCGCTGCGCTGCAGGTGCATTTATTACAGCATGAACACAATACACGCAGCCTCAATCCTGCTGCTGCTGTTCACGTGGGCACAGCCTGTAGCCACCAGGATCTCACCCAAACTCCCTCAAACAGAAAAACCCCAGAGCCTAAATGCACAACCCAATCAACCGAACAGGACACAGGTGAGGGGGGAGCAATTAATAATAATAATAATAATAATAACTTTTATTTATATAGCGCTTTTCAATAACCCAAAGTCGCTTACAAAAAAAATTAAAAGTACAGAAAGGGGGTGAACAGGCAGAAGACAACATATTGGACAAGAAAATTGAACATGAACATTACATGAACAGGCAAAGGACAACACAGGGGGGGAGCAAGCATAGGACAACGAGCAAAAGACAACATAATGGAAAAGAGGAAAGAAAAAGTTGATGAATGTATGAATAAGAGATGCAGCGTGGGGTGAATAAGAGATACAGCGTGGGGTGTGAGTGAAGTCAGTGGGTTGGGGGGTAGGGTAAGTTGAAGGCTTGGGAGAAGAGGTATGTTTTCAGCTGGGTTTTGAAGGTAGACAGTGTGGGAGAGTGGCGGACAGATTGGGGGAGGGAGTTCCAGAGGCGGGGTGCTGATCTGGAGAATGCTCTGTTGCCAAATGTTTTGAGTCTTGATGGTGGTACTGTGAGGGAGAGAGTGGAGGAGGATCGGAGGGCTCGGGGGGGGTTGTAGGGGATGAGGAGGTCAGAGAGGTAGGGGGGGGCTAGGTGGTGAAGGGCTTTATAGGTGAGGAGGAGTGTTTTGAAGATGATGCGTTGTTTGATGGGGAGCCAGTGAAGAGAGCGGAGAACGGGAGTGATGTGTTCACGGGTCCGGGTGTGGGTGAGGAGGCGGGCAGCAGAGTTTTGTACCATTTGGAGTCTATGGAGGGAATGGGAGGAGATGCCAGTGAGGAGGGCGTTGCAATAGTCGAGGCGGGAGGTGATGAAGGCATGGATGAGGGATTCAGCAGCACGGGGGGGGAGGTAGTGTTTGATTTTGGCAATGCGGCGGAGGTGGAAGTAGGAGATCTTGATGATGGAGCTGACATGGGGGTCAAAGGAGAGGGTGGGGTCCAGGATAACGCCAAGATTGCGTGCCAGGGGAGAGGGGGTGATGGTCGAATTCTCAATGGTGAGTGAAATGGGTCCTGTTTTATTGAGGGTTGATCTGGTGCCTATGATGAGTAGCTCTGTTTTATCACTGTTGAGTTTAAGGAAATTGTGAGTCAGCCATGTTTTTATTGAAGAGATGCAGGTTTCGATATGGGTGAGGGGAGGGTTGTGAGGGGATTTGGTGGTGATGTAGATCTGGGTGTCATCGGCGTAACAGTGGAAATCAAGGTTGAGGTTGCGAATAATGTGACCAAGGGGGAAAAGATAGCAGATGAAGAGGAGGGGGCCGAGGACTGAGCCCTGGGGGACCCCCTGTGTGACTGGGGAGAGGGCGGATGTGTGGCCAGAGAGGGAGATGAATTGTTGCCTGTCGGTGAGGTAGGAGGTGAGCCAGTCGAGAGCGGAGCCCTCAACACCCTGTTGGCGCAGCCTTTGTAGGAGGATTGAGTGATTCACAGTGTCAAAGGCTGCGCTGAGGTCTAGTAGTAGCAGGATGTTGAGGGCACCGGAGTCTGCAGAGGAGAGGAGATCGTTGATTACTTTGACCAGGGCTGTTTCAGTGCTGTGGAGTGGGCGAAAACCAGACTGGAGGGGTTCATAGAGGTTGTTGGACTGGAGGTGGGTGTGGAGCTGGGTGGCGACAATACGCTCCAGTGTTTTGGAGAGGAATGGCAGGTTGGAGATGGGGCGGTAGTTGGAGAGGTGGGCTGGGTCAAGGGTGGGCTTTTTGAGGATGGGGGTGATGGAGGCAAGTTTGTAGATGGAGGGAACAAGACCAAGGGATAGAGATTGGTTGAAGAGGGTGGTGAGGTGGGGGATGAGGACAGGGAGGCAGGCCTTAGTTAGGGTCGTAGGGAGGGGGTCAAGAAAGCAGGTGGTTGTTTTGGATGAGGTGATGATGGCTAGGATGTGGGAGCCAGGCTGAACCAGCCTGGCTGGACCTGTATTGTACAGGAAAGGAGTGAGCAGAGGGTGGAGTTTTCGATTCTGAGAGCTGCCGTTTCATTGAGACTGTTTAAAAAACGGTAACAACGGATCATTTTTCTTAGCGGATGCATGTCAATTTAAATCAATACATACAACTATTTTTTAAATCAATAAAAACATTTTCTAAATCCATAAAAGCATTTCAATTAATATTGGGAGTCATGTCGTTACTTTGTTGAGAATGTGGCCATGTAATAAGCGGGATAATTTGCAGCGACTTGTTCCTTATGGGGAAAAATAACACCCTTCATGCTGATCCGCTACGCGTCGGGATCCTGATCTGCCGACGAGGCTCCATTAAAATATAAGTATTTTTAGTGAATTACTGAGTTTAGGCACGTTAATAACGTTTTAATGAAGTTGAATACAGTATATTCATATGTGTCAGTGATTTCATGTCAATTCGGCTAACATAAACATAAATGAGGTCTCAAGTCAAGCTGGAGGTTTTCCCTTGAGCGAGGGCAGATCACGTACCAATCACGGCCCTCGCGTTTCAAACTGTCTGAAATGAAGCGCCACATCTGTATGAAGTTGTTGTGAGTGTGGCGGGAGCAGCTACAGGTTAGCTTAGCCTAATCGACCAGTGCACTACGAAGCCAGTGCTAGACAGTGAACTGTCAACGGGGGGGAGCCCCGCCGGTCATTATCAGCCGATATTCATTCTAAATAGTTTGATCGGTGCTCTCTATAAAAGGCCGATCAGGAGAGCTGGATCTGATCGATATGGACATAAACGCGAGTGAAGTATAACCGGACGCGAGAGAGAGATCAGATCAGCTGCTGAGTCTGACGGAGACACGCAGCTCTGCATGATCACCTGAAGCTCCGCCCTCTGTTTAGCGAGCTGACCGGACTGCGCAAAATGCGTATATGAAGTGTCATGAACGCAATAAATCCTACCCTCGTGGGGGCGCGCTCATGTGATTGGCTTAGACTGGAGGAGACATCTGATTGGCTATAGATGAGAGAAATTACAAGTACGAATCGGGTGAGCATCAGGGGAGTCCCAAAAAACCCACACACGAATGCACAGCGATCCATGCACAGAAAGCGGTCTGTGTTTGTAGGTTCAGAGGATTTAAATGGGAACCTTCTGCAAAGAATTAGATGAACACCTTAAACAATATGGCTCTATTGCTAACATAGTTAGCATTGATGCTCCTAATACAAAGTTTCATGAACATGTAATAGTAGAATACACTGATGACACAGTGATGCAGACACTTAAACCCCTGTTGCCAGGCACATTCCAGCCTGATGTTGAGACTTTGTACCACCTAAGAGTACTAGCAGATGTGTATGCTCCTGAAATAAGCAGCACCACTACTGAAACCTACCTGGAGCAGTTGCAGGCAGTTGCACAAGTAACTGGCAAGACACTTGAGGAACTCCTTGCAAAATAACTTGCTAAACTCAAGGCAGCTAACAGTGATGCTTCCACACTACAGAGAACTGATGAAGCTCTTGAGACGGATTCCACACAAAATGTTATCGGGCAAGTACATTCCTCGCCCGACAGTCATGACCGTCGCTGTGAGTACAAGCTTACTGCAACGCCCTTGGCCTTTGATGGTGAGGCAGCACGTCCTGCTATTGGAGTAAAGAACCCTTCCAGCCTCCGGATTGATGATGTTAACCCACCTGAAATACAGAGAGTTGTGGTGGAGCACATTGTAAGGAATGCAGAAGCATCTTATCCTGCTAACACGTCTAACAGACTCAGATCCTTCTCTGGGAAGTGTCCTTATCCCAGCAGTGAAGTGGATTACGACACTTGGAGAGCGAACCTTGAGCTCATTCTTAAAGACCCAGCGATATCTGATATACACAGAGCAAGAAAGATACTTGAAAGCCTTCTATCTCCTGCAGCTGATATAGTGAAGCAGCTAGGCCCTCACACTTCTCCAACTGACTACTTGCAGCTGTTGGATTCTGCTTTCGGCACTTTTGATGACTGCGAGGAGCTTTTTGCAAAGTTCATGAATATGCTACAGGATGCCGGGGAGAAACCCTCCCACTACCTGAATAGGCTGCAGTTGATTCTAAGCCAGGCTGTGAAAAGAGGGGACGTAGTACATGCAGAACAGAATGAACACTTACTGAGGGAATTTTGCAGAGGTTGCTGGGACACAGTGCTATGCTAACTGCTCTTCAGTTGGATCAGAGAAGACATAACCCACCATCTTTTCCAGAGGTTCTGTTGTTCCTGCGTACAGAAGAAGAGAGGCAGGCTGCAAAAGCAGTTCGGATTAGACAACATCTTGGAGCCCCAAGGCAACAAGTTGCAGCACATCTTCAATGTACCTGCGCCTGTGAAGGAGATAATAACATGCCATCGCAGTTATTGGAGCAAATGCACATCAGAGGGCAAATAACTCTTCGACCGCTACAGCCAGAATACAGCACGGAAGGCCACGTCCCTGGTATTGCTTCCGCTGTGGTGGGGATGGGCACATTGCACCAAATTGCAGTGAGGCGCCTAATCAAGCATTAGTTTCTGCCAAGAAGAATCAGTTGCAGGAAAGACAAGTTCTATGGGAAACCCAAGGCAGCTCTTCCAACATCCAATTAAACTAGAATCAGCTTCGGTCACGGGACTGATGGGAGCTGGAGGACATCAACAACGTCCCCAGGGCAAGCAAAGAGCTAGCCTGAGGCAATCCTCTACTTATAACTGGGGTTACCTACCAAAAAGGTTAGTGGGAACCAGATGTACTGCTGAAGTTCTTATTGCAGGGGAGGAGTGCAGCTCTTTGTTGGACACAGGATCACAGGTCACTACCGTCACCCAGTCCTTCTATGAAGAGAAGTTGGCCTCAAAGACTATTCACCCCTTAGACGACCTACTGGAAATTGAAGGCGCTAATGGCCAGACAGTCCCGTATAAAGGTTACATAGAGCTCAGTATAACCTTTCCAAAGCGCTTTCTTGGTTCAGACATTGAAGTACCTACCTTAGCCCTTGTGGTTCCAGATTGCCGTGCCATGACCTCATCACCAGTGTTGATTGGCACCAACACATTGGACGTAATGTACGAACAATACATTGAGACAAACCCTGCTCATCACCAACCATCTCCTTATGGCTATCGAGCAGTGCTGAAAACACTTGAACTAAGACAGAAGCAAGTACAAAACGGCAACCTGGGATCAGTGAGACTGGAAGGGAAATCGCCAGAGGTCATCCCCGCAGGACAAAGAGTTGTACTGGAAGGAGTGGTAAATATCCACAGTGCGCATACAGAGAAGTGGGGCTTAATGGAGCCTCCATCCTCAAGCTTCCTTCCAGGTGGCATAATGGTTACCTGTGGTTTACTCACCCTGCTGACCAGGGCGCCTTATAGAGTACCAGTCTTGCTAACCAATGAGACACAGCATGACATTCAGCTGCCACCAAGAAGTGTCTTGGCTGAGCTCAACGGCATACAGCAAGTGCTCCCTGAAATAGGAAAAACAAAGACTGGAGATCCTACAGCTCATCAGCTTGACCCATCCAAAGCTTCTCCAAAGACATTCAACTTCACAGACTCCCCAATTCCTGCAGAATGGAGGGAGAGAGTAGAGCAGAAGTTACAAGCTATGCCAGATGTGTTCTCACAGCATGAATTGGACTTGGGAAGGACAGACAAAGTGAAACACCACATCAACCTTCATGATGAGACCCCTGTCAAGCAAAGAGCTCGTCCCATTCATCCCAATGACATACAAGCTGTCCGCAGACACCTCCAAGAGCAGCTGGACGCAGGAATCATCCGAGAGTCTGAGTCTTCTTTTTCCTCTCCTATTGTAGTAGTCCGGAAAAAAAATTGTGACGTGCGGCTCTGCATCAATTACCGCCGATTAAACCTACAGACAGTAAAGGATGCCTATGCCTTGCCAAGCTTGGAGGAGACCTTCAAAGCACTGCATGGATCTAAATGGTTCTCTGTGTTGGATCTCAAGTCGGGGTATTACCAAATCGAAATGGATGAAAGAGACAAGGCAAAGACTGCTTTTGTGTGTCCGTTGGGATTCTGGGAATTCCAGCGAATGCCCCAAGGAATCACCAACGCACCAAGTACTTTCCAGAGATGAATGGAGAAATGTATGGGCGACATGAACCTCAAGGAGGCTATTGTCTTTCTGGATGACATCATTATATTCTCTGAGACTCTAGAGCAGGGGTGGGGAACCTTTTTCCTCTCAAGGGCCATTTCAATTTTTGAAACATCCTCCGAGGGCCGTACAAATTATTGACCTCTGCTTAAAAATACTAAAATCAAAGCCCATTCATTTCGCCTTTGCAAACTCTTAATCCAGAGATTTTACCATGACTCGTGCATGCATTCACGTGCACGGTTGTGGCATGACCACCAAAACAGAAAGTATATTTCCTATCCATGTTGACGTGATTTAATAGTGTAGGGGGGGGGGGACCTAACCTCCTCTAGGGGGGTCCTCACCTCCCCGGGAAGATTTGTTTTTAAATGTCAGAGACATTTAACATTAGGAGATCTATGGATACATCTCTCAACACCCATACGAAACAGAACTGGAAGCAGATGTATTTTTCTTTATGGATAATTTACAAATCACTCCCCTTTCAAACTGTATTCTTGTTTATTAATAACAACTTTTATTTACTGTCATATAGTATTTTATACCTGTTTACTTTATTCTCTTGTTTTTTAAAACTATAATGATCATATAAAGATGTGCCTTTACCTCACTGGTTGGAGAAAAAGCTTCTTATATTCGTTAGCATAGCTAGCTAACCAGATGCTAATAACAACAAAGTTATTGACTGTATGATCAGTATGACAGATGAACAGATCGCCACTGGGTTTACAACTAAAGACACAGCCACGCAGAAACTGCGGCATGTGTACGGCTCCTTATGGGTACTGCAATTTTTGGAAGTGCCGAAGTGACGTTCTGGTGCTCCCCTGCCATGCTCCCCTGTCTGACGAGACACATACCACGTGATGACACGTTAGGCTCGTGTTGTGTTCAAGGACCCTGACCTTGGCCAGGAAAAACAGGCACTCGCCTGTTGAATTTTTTTGCGGTCTAGATTTCTTAAATTTTTTTCTTTTTTGCGTTTGTTTATAAATTACCTCGAGGGCCGTAGCAAATGGTCTCGCGGGCCGTATACGGCCCGGGGGCCGGAGGTTCCCCACCCCTGCTCTAGAGGAACACGAGACAAGATTACTGCGAGTCCTTAACCGTCTCAAAGAGTATGGCTTAAAGCTATCAGTGGAAAAGTGTAAGTTCTTTCAGTCATCAGTGAGGTACTTGGGACACGTCGTTTCAAGGGACGGTGTCAAAACAGATCCTGAAAAGATCAACGCCTTAAAGACCTGACCAAGCCCGAAGGACCTGAAAGAACTGAGGTCATTCTTGGGGTTTTCGGGATACTATCGGCGATTTATCGAAGGTTATTCCAAGATAGTCAAACCATTAACAGATTTAACAGTTGGCTACCCACCTCTGCGAAAGACCAAGAGCCCAAAAGAGAAAAGCGTGGTTTATCGCAACCCGAAAGAACCTTTCAACGATCGTTGAACTCCTTCATGCAAGTATGCTTTTGAGACAGTCATTGACAAGTTTACCACTGCCCCAGTATTGGGTTTCGCAAACCCTGCATTGCCTTACACTTTGCACACCGACGCCAGCACCACTGGCTTGGGAGCTGCACTTTACCAGGAACAGAATGACAGATGCGACCAATTGCATTCGCCAGCAGAGGACTATCTCACAGCGAAGCTCGCTATCCTGCCCATAAGCTGGAGTTTTTAGCCCTTAAGTGGAGCGTGACAGAAAAATTCAACGACTTTCTGTATGAAAATCAGTTCACCGTCGTCACTGACAGCAATCCACTAACCTACATACTCACTTCAGTGAAACTGGATGCTACCAGTTATCGATGGCTGTCTGCCCTGTCCACATTCTCATTCACACTTCAGTACCGTGCAGGGAAACAAAATCTGGATGCTGATGGTCTGTCAAGACGTCTTCATGGAGACCTGATTAATGATCTCGAATCTCAAAAGGAGCGTGAACGAATCCATCAGTTCACCTTACGTCATTCTCCTGATAGTGAAAATGTTACTGAAGTGGACCCAGAAGTAGTCCAAGCAATCTGTGAATGTCTTTTACTTCGCCAAGATCCAGAAAACCAATCACTTGACCCTTGCATCACACTCGTCGAATCCCTTGCTATGTATGCAGACGTCATTCCTTCTATCTTTGAGCAAGAAGAACAGGCAGAGGGAACTCTAACTATCCAGCATTTGTCCAGGGAAGAGATAGAAGAAAAGCAGAGAGCTGACCCCAGTATCCGAGAAGTCATATTCCAACTAGAGACTGGGCAAACACCCCCACCTACTGCACGACAAGAGCTCCCTGAACTTGCGTTGCTGTTGAGAGAATTGCCTCGATTGGAGATAAAAGAGTGAATCTTCTATCGAAAGGAGGAAAGAAGAAGAACACACCACATTCCAACTGGTGTTACCCAAAGAGCTCAGGACATCTGTCATGAAGAGTCTGCATGACGACATGGGTCACTTAGGAATAGAGCGAACTACAGATCTCCTGCGATCCCGGTTTTACTGGCCTAAAATGGCTGCTGAGGTGGAAGCAAAAGTGAAGACGTGTGACCGCTGCATTCGGAGAAAGACCCCACCTCAAAAGGCTGCGCAGTTGGTCAACATAAAAGTAACTCTCTCGATCGAACCTGACAGAAGCAACCCAATCAATGTCCTGGTGATCAAAGACCATTTCACAAAATATGCAGTTGCTATGCCCACACCCAACCAGAAAGCTTGTACCGTGGCCAAATGCCTCTGGGAGAACTTCATCATCCATTATGGTTTCCCAGAGCGCTTACACAGTGACCAAGGACCTGACTTTGAATCAAAGACAATTAAAGAGCTTTGTGAAGTGGCAGGGATTCAGAAAGTTCGGACAACTCCATACCATCCAAGAGGAAACCCAGTTGAAAGGTTCAATCGGACGCTTTTAAGCATGTTGGGAACCTTACAAGACAGAGACAAGGCGCATTGGCGAGACTTTGTACGCCCATTGGTGCATGCCTACAATTGCACTAAGAACAATGTCACTGGGTTCAGCCCTTACGAGTTGATGTTCGGGAGGCAACCTAGGTTACCTATTGACTTGGCATTTGGTATCCGACTCTTTGAACGCAACCAAACATCTCACTCAGACTATGTACGGAACTTGAAGTCTCATCTGAAGGAGAGTTACCAACTCACATCCAGCAATGCTGCTAAAAATGCTGCAAGGAACAAAGCCAGATTTGATCGACGCATCACAGAGTCTACACTTGAAGTTGGTGACCGTGTGCTGGTAAGAAGTGTTCGTCTTCGAGGGAAGCATAAACTTGCTGACAAGTGGGAACCTGCAATTCATGTGGTGACAAAGCGGGCCGGTGATCTTCCAGTGTACACAGTGAGACCCGAGAAACAAGATGTACCGCTGAGGACGTTACACAGAGATCTCTTATTGCCTTAGCGGATTTCTCCCTGCAACAGAAGACAATGTAACCTCGCCGGAAACCAGTCTCACGGAAAAGGACCCGGCAGAACACTTGCTTAAATCCTGCTGCACAAGATGCAGATGAAAACGTGAATCAAGATCAGTCAGATGAAGAAGTTCCTGTGAACTGGAATGTCAACTCTCAGTGTGTGGAAAGTGCTTGGCACTCATACCAAATCGAGCTGAAAGAGAATACCCATATGGAAGATGAAGGACTAGGCAGTCCTATTGGGATTATTCCAATTGAGTCCTCAGCTGAGCAAAACCCTCAGGCAACAGTAGCTGTCCCCCATCCTGGAGTCCTGATGAGCACATAGCAATTAGCCGAATCTGAGGTCATCAAACCTGATTGTTCACTGAAAAGAGGCATCAGTCAAGTTGGAGAAAACACCATTGTGAATGACATAACTGAAAAAGAACCTGAAAGAGAAAACGTACCTGACGAGAGAACAATGTCTGAAACTGCATCAGAAGGAACACAACCATCAGAGAATATTCAAAATGTCGTGGAGGATGCCATCCCAGTGCTCTTCAACATGTCTGCCAGCAATGATGACCCTCAGAAGCCAAAGACAAAAGCTACAATGGCTAACATTGCTGAAGATAAAGATGAACAAGATGCTCTTCACAGACGTTCCAACAGACCCAGAACCATTCCAGATAGATTACACTACCCCCAATTAGGAAATCCCCTAGTCTCCATTGTGCAGTCCCTTTCCCAAGGCTTAAGTGTAGCTTTCACAGACACACTACAAGGTCATGCTTATGAGGAAGTTCAAGCAGAAAATCCTCATTCGGCTGTGACCAGACAACCTGATAGGTGTTGCGGGACGTACACACCTTTAAGAGGGGAGTGTGTAACCCCGGTTACTAAGACACTGAGAAATAACACTGACTAAAATGTCAACTTTACTTTAAGGCTTAGCACTACATACACAAACAATATAAATTATTTGAAACTAAAATATACACAATATAGATACACAATATGCAATTTAGGACAACATGATTTAGACAATTCTTCATGAAAACATTTAAATGAGTGTGATTAGATAAATCCCCTGTCCATCTAAAGTGGTTGTAAAGCAAGGCTAAGCCAATCAAAGTTTAGACCCGCCCCATGTCTGCCTGTCTACCAGGAAGTGAGATGTGCTGTTTATCCTTTTTGGGACGATGACTAAGTAGCATTAGCACTGTAGATTTGGATTGTAATTATTTTGACAACTTTTGATGTAGATTGACCGACTTTGCTACTTTTCCCCAAGAGCATTGCCTCTTATATGATACCCTTGGTCGGGTCTTTTTTGTGTGATGTGAAGGAGATGTTCTGGATTCTTTGACTGGAACGCTGTCTTCATCTCTGCTGGTGTACCGTGGCGAATTTCAGTCTGGCGAGCTACCCATCGACCTATCTAAAGGAAGATAACTATTCCAGTTACCCACAACGGTGGTAGGACAAGAACTTGCGCATCTTTTCCTCTTCACAAGTTGAGAGCAAGAACTGATTTATTATTGATTGTTTGATACTATGTTGAATATGTTATAACTATATGTGTATAGAAGTAATGTGATACGTTTTCTTTCATTTTATTTAAGAATCTGAAATAACATGTCAAATACAGAGTCCTGGTTCCCAAAATTAAAATATATAGCTTAGCTACTACATTTAAATAAAACCATTAGTTTATATTAAATAGGGATAATTAAAATAGAAGTAATATAACACTAAATTATATCAAAATAGTACATAGGTACAAATAATTAAAACCAGAATACTCTCAAATTCAAGGTAGCTGAATATATATGTATATAAAATGTTTATTTGAAAGAAAGAGAGAATAAATATTATAGCTTTCTGTACCTTTTCCAAACAACGTTTGCTTTGTGTCTTTTCACCTTTGTTGCACAGTATCCATTTTCTCCTGAGCAACCTAGACTTCTGATGTGCTGGTCCACACACTGACATTTCTACATTTATATTAGAGAGGTTTGATCGAAACTGATTCGTATAAATAATTCTGTGCTCAGCATTCACTTTTGGTGCTTGTGTTACACAAGGCTGAGGTCAATCTTCTCCACACCAATTACCTATCACAGAAAAACATATTCGAAATTATTTCATTATTCACACACAAATAAAACAAAAATGTTCTGCTCCTTAAAGGCGACATTTACCATTTAATTATGTACATTTAGGTTAATATGAACCGACTTCGGACGAGATGGGCGCCTCCAGTGTAAAAAGCTACAGTAGCCTATACTAATGCAATGAGTACAACTTTGTACGGAGCCATACACATCAGCATTGCGAGCTCATTTCCATTGGTTTCAATGGAGACGTGCACTGCAGCAGCGCGCACCGCTCGTCATGTGACGAGTAACAACCAATCACAACCGAGAAACATCTCAACTTCTGTAAACACAAGTGTACGGCAAATATGGAAAATAAGTTCATTTCACAGCGGGTGGATCGTGACCCTTACTTGATCTGTCAGGCATGTCCCCCATATTCATGGTATGTGCACTAATGCTAAAATATAACACAATCATTAATATCCTCCACTTTCCAGTATCAAGTGTCGCTTTCCGGGACACACCCCCACAAACAATATTGTGTCTCTGTTTTGATCTGTTTTGATCTGTGTGTATTTACGGTATTTACATGAACACAGAGCGGATCAAAGCAGAGACATAAACACAGTTTTTTAGGGAAAACACTGCGGTCCCTGCTAGCGGGGAACGTTCTCACAACTTTGGCTAACGTTACCTATTGGTTCTAACAAGGTTTTAAAGAAACGTTTTAATCTGATGTTCAAATAACCTTTTTAGGATGTTTATTTTTTCAAATAATGTTCCTATAAGGTTTAAGGTTAACTAAGACATAACGTTTTAACTGCAACATTCAGAAGATGTTTTGAGGATGTTATTGAGACCTGAGATGACAGAAAGTTTTTTTATAAAACGTTCATTTAATGTGATATGTTAACAAAGGTGGAACGTTTTCCTTGCAACATTCTAAGGATGTGTTTTGGACGTTGTTGGGTAACACATTAAAGATGTTCTTTATAAAACATTCCCTCAATGTTACATGATAACAAATGAAGAACATTTTCAAAGCAACATTCTGAAAAAATGTTCAGGATGTTATTGAGGCCTGAGATGACAGAAAGTGTTTTATAAAATGTTCCTTCAATGTGATATGTTAACAAAGGTGGAACGTTTGCCTCCAACATTCTAAGGATGTGTTTTGGACGCTCTTGGGGTAACACATTAAAGATGTTCTTTATAAAACGGTCCCTCAATGTTACATGATAACAAATGAAGAACATTCTCCAAGCAACATTCTGAAAATGTTTTCAGGATGTTATTAAGGCCTGAGATGACAAAGTGTTTTATAAAATGTTCCTTTAATGAGATAAGTCAGCAAAGGTGGAACGTTTTGCCTGCAACATTCTAAGGATGTGTTTTGGACGTTGTTGGGTAACACATTAAAGATGTTCTTTATAAAACAGTCCCTCAATGTTACATGATAATCAAAGAAGAACATTTTGAAAGCAACATTTGGATAATGTTTTCAGGAGGTTATTATTTTTTTATAAAATGTTCCTGTGATGCGAAATATTAACAGGGTCATGTTCAACGTCATATTTATTTGTAGTGCGCTTTAAAAAACAAACTTGCTGCATTTGTTTGAAAAGGATGTTTAAAAGAAATCTGATGTCACCACATTTTCGTTTTTAGAAAAAAACAAGCACGTAATTCATGATAATTTGGATGTTTGCGTAGGCATGTCTGAGTTCCCAGCTAGACATTGTTGGTTCTAAAAACATTTTGAGAATGTTACCATTCATTGTTCTAGGAATGGTTTCATCGAGAAGTTTTATTTTGGTTCGTAGAATGTACTTCTGAAAGGTAGGATAACGTTCTCTAAAAACATTCTTAAAATGTTTGGTGATAACATTGTTCGAACATTATACCCCAAGCGTTTTTGTTGTTTATGCACATATCTCTATTGTCATATGGATCGAATAACACTTAGAAAACCAAAGACAGACATATAGAAGAATGGACCGACTGTCACTGCCCGTCCCTGTAACCCCTGTTAGTGGGTTAGTGCCCCCCCCCCCCCCCCCCACCTGCCTGCTGGTCTGCTCTACACGGCTGGGAGCAATCTCCAATCAACCACACCTGCAACCTGCTCATCAGCCACACTATGAAAACCTGCAGCCTGCACTCATTCCCTGCCGGATTGTTGCCGTGAACGGTTTGTTGCGTGCCGCTCTAGCTCTTTACCAGCATATTCTTTGACAACTTTGCCTGCTTTTGCCTCGCACTCATTTTTGTGTCTCTCCCAGGAGGAATCCAAGGCCTTCCACACTCCCGAGACCAGCCAGGCCTCTCTACCCACCCTGGAACAACTGTTTCCCACTGCCGCCATAACCAACCTCCACTCCCAGCTCCCCTTTTCTAATAAACAAATGTTACTTTCACCAGCTGATTCCGAGTCATCCTTTTACATGTGTTAATAGTCAAATTCCAATAGTTAAGTAAACTATCATAATCATCCTAATGACCGCAGTGGTCAGTCCACTCACCCAGGAATTTTGAGTTGAACAATTACAGGAATATTATGTATTTATGTTCTAATAATGTAAACATATTTTAGTAAATTGTTACCACAAAACATTTGCATACTTTTTGTAACATAAACCATGTTATCCTTCTCTAAAATAGTAACATTCTGGCAACATAAAAAATCTAACTTGCAGCTGAAAATGTTTTAAGAACAGTAGGGCTTAATGTTCTTACAATGTTAGCAAAAATATTTTAAGAATGTTTTTAGATAACGTTATCCTACCTTACAGAAGAACATTCTGGGAACCAAAATAAAAGCTTCTGCTGAAAACGTTTTAAGAACAGTAGGGCATAATGTTCTAACAATGTTATCAAAAACATTTTAAGAATGTTTTTAGAGAACGTTATCCTACCTTTCAGAAGAACATTCTCTGAACCAAAATAAAAGCTTCTGCTGAAAATGTTTTAAGAACAGTAGTGCATAATGCTCTAACAATGTTTTCAAAAACATTTTAAGAGGTTATCACCAAACATTTTAAGAATGTTTTTAGAGAACGTTATCCTACCTTTCAAAAGAACGTTCTGGGAACCAAACAAAAACTTCCCGCTGAAAACGTTTTAAGAATAGGAGGGCATAATGTTCTAACACTGTTATCACAAAACATTTTAAGAATGTTTTTAGAGAACGTTATCCTATCTTTCAGAAGAACGTTCTGGGAACCAAACAAAAACTTCCCGCTGAAAACCTTCTTAGAACAATGACTCTCAGAATGTTTTTAGAACCAAACATTTCTAGCTGGGGTCCCACAGACGATATTGTATCTTTAACAATCAACACTTTAAATGGGTAAAGATGGTCGCTTAACGTAAGGTAGGCCTACAACCTGCATCAGCGCCCTTAAAAGTCGGCACAAGAGTAGACATGCAGAGCCGGACCGACGCAGTAAAGTTCTACAACACCTGACAGCAGACATGAAACAATCATTTAAAACAAGACGTAGCCTATTGATGCAAACTTGCCGCAAGCTCATCCATCAGCTATGAATCCCCCCTCCCCACTGAGCTCGGTTTAATGTGCATAACTTTGGGCAAGGTTCATAGTTTTAAATATTGTAAATCAAGCAACTGCCGGACTTACGATCTACAAATACTCACAGTATAAAAACTATAGGTTACTTACGTAACCCCAGTTCTCAGAGTAACATGAAGTGAGATGTCTCACTATGGGATGCGCCTCATCGCGGAGCAAACAGAAGCATCAATCTCATTACGCCAATCCTGATTGGCTGGTGATCTTGACGTCAGCGTCAGGGAATCTAACCCCTATAAGTAGCTTGCGCTACGCCGCATGCATCATTCAAAATAAGAACCTCTTCTCGCTTCACCATAGCAAGGAGGGCCGTCTGGTGACATCTCACTTCATGTTACTCTGAGAACTGGGGTTACGTAAGTAACCTATAATTCTCATTCGTAACACTACGTTCGATGTCTCACTATGGGATATTGTAGCTCCCGTATTGCCAGACGAGCTTATCTCGAAAATCACCAAACCCAACCAGAATTTAACAGTTAGAGCTCTAACTCAGCAGGGGGCCCAGCACTGCATGGGCCACACTGGGAGCAGAGACGTCTAATCTGTAAAAGCGGACAAAAGTGAGCGGCGAGGACCAGCTCGCCGCTGCACAAATGTCTTGGATTGAAACACCCCTGAAAAAAGCCCAGGATGTAGCCAGACCATGAGTCGAATGAGCACGCAAACCCGAAGGTGCCTGCAGACCCAGACTCGTGTAAGCCAAAGCAATTTCCTCCACAATCCAGTGAGAGAGCCGTTGCTTAGTAACAGGCTTGCCCTTCTGAGGGTTAGCCCAGGACACAAAGAGTTGGTCATTATGACGAAACTCTTTTGATCTGTCCATATAAGTGCGTAAAGCACGGACTGGACATAGCAAATTCGGCTGCTGTTCCCCGGAGGGACACAGCGGCGGAGGAAATGCCTCAATGTCAATGGGGGTACATGAACCAACCACCTTAGGTATAAAGGCAGGGTTGGGCTTCAGCAACACTCTCGTTAACCCTCGGGCGAACTGAGTGCATGAAGGATGTACAGATAGCGCATGAATGTCACTGACTCGCTTGGCGGATGCCAGGGCCAGTAACAGCACTGTCTTGAGTGACAGGTGCTTCAAGTCAGCTTCTTCCAGGGGTTCAAATGGGGCTCGAGTGAGCCCATCTAAAACCACTGTCAAGTCCCATAAAGCACCAGTGACCTGGAAACAGGGAGGAGCCTGCGAGCTCCCTTCATAAAACGGCAGACCAGAGGATGTTGGCCGGCCGTCTTACCCTCAAAACCCACATGGCATGCAGCAATAGCAGCCAGGTAGACTTTGATCGTGGAGAAAGCTCTGTGTTTATCAATTAGGTCCTGTAGAAATGATAAAATCACTCCCACAGGGCATTGAAAAGAGGTGTGCCCTTTTTGAAGGCACCAGTCCTCAAACACCCTCCACTTACAGTCATAAAGAGACCTAGTGGAGGAAGCTCTTGCACTCTGAATAGTGCTTATCACCTTCTGCGGGAGACCCACTGCATTCAGATTATACCACTCACGGGCCAGGCCCATAGGGCCATGCGCTCCGGATGTGGGGGAAAGATCGCCCCCCCGCCTGAGACAGTATGTCTCTGCGTAGGGGGAGCTGCCACGGCTGACCGCACAGCAGCTGATATATCTCCGCCAGCCAGTACATTGCAGGCCAGTGCGGAGCTATCAGGATCATTGTGTGTCGCCGTTCCTTCACTCTGGCCAGAGTTGGGGGTATCAGCGCCAGGGGTGGGAACGCGTACAGGAGGGCTGGAGGCCAAATGTGCGCGAGCGCGTCCACGCCTAATGGTGCGTTTTGATCGCACATTGAAAAGAAAAGCTGACTGTGAGCATTTTCTTTTGATGCGAACAGATCTACCGCGGCTCGGCCGTAACGCACCCACAGCTGGCTCACAACCATTGGATGTAGAGTCCAGTCTGCATATAGTGGTGCAGCTCTGGACAGCAGGTCTGCACCGAGGTTCATCACACCCGGTACGTGCGTCGCTCTCAGAGAGAGGAGGCGGCCGCAGCTCCACAAGATCAGTTTGCGTGCCAGTATGTGTAACTGGAGAGAGCGCAAACCCCCTTGTCGGTTTATATAAGATATTGTGGTCGTATTGTCCGTCCTCACGAGGACATGGTGTCCTCTGAGAAAAGGCAGAAAGCGTTTTAGGGTGAGGAACACCGCTAAAAGCTCCAGGTAATTTATGTGCGACCGCTGGAGGTCTCTGCTTCAGAGAACCCTCACCGGACGACCTTCGTAAATACCTCCCCAGCCTGTCAGACATGCGTCTGTGGTGACCACCTTCCGTGAAAGGACAGCACCCATAGGCACGCCCCGTACCAGAAAAGTCGGGTGCAGCCAGTGGCGCAGTGCCATTACGCATTTCACAGTAACCATCACTCTCCGCGCGCCATGACGCGCAGGGTTTAGTTTTAGAGCGGCTACCCAGCGCTGAAACTCCCTCATGTGTAACCGTCCCAGTCGTACAACCAGGATGGCTGACGCCATGAGCCCCAGTAACCGCAGGCATGATCTGAAAAGAACATGTTTGCGCAGCTGGAAATGAGCGAGGCAAGCTCTGAAAGCTTTCACTCTTTCCGCTGACAGGCGGGCTGCTGTAAAGGGCACCGAGTTCAGGTGTAAACCCAGGAAGAGTACAGTCTGTGCCGGGCACAACATGCTCTTTTCTGTGTTTATTATGAAACCCAGATTGAGCAGGTGCTTTACGAGGACATTTGTCTGCGTAATAGCCTCCTGTTCCGACTGTGCGAGAAGCAGCCAGTCGTCTAGGTAGGTTGCCAGGCGAATACCCTGTTGTCTTAACGGGGCTATCGCGGCTTCCGTACACCGTACAAACACTCTTGGACTGAGAGACAGACCAAAGGGAAGTACTCTGTATTCGTAACAGATCCCCTGAAATGCGAACCTCAGATATTTCCTGTGTGGGTAATATACTGGGATGTGGAAATACGCATCTTTCAGGTCGACTGATGTAAACCAGTCGTTTTGTCGCACGAGACGCAGCAGAGATGTGTGAGGGAGCATTCTAAATTTGTATCTTCTTAGATATTTGTTCAGAGCCCTCAAATCTAGTATTGGCCGAATTCCGTTCCCTCCCCGTTTGGGAACGAGGAAATACTTGGAATAAAAGCTGCTCTGACTCCGCTCGGCGGGTATTATAGATATAGCCTTCTTTTCTAGAAGTGAGAGAATCTCTCTTTCTAGAATGTGGGCTGACTCCCCTCGGGCCTGTGAATACAGAACGCCCGAGAAGCGAGGGGGGGTGACAGCGAATTGGAGTCTGTAGCCCCGTGTAACTGTCTTGAACACCCAAGCAGACGTTGTGAGCATCTTCCACTGTTCACTCCTTAGAGCCAGCGGAGATGTCACGTCTTTTGCCCTCTGAGTCTCTATTTGTTGTGTTATGGGGCCCTCTAGTGTCTGAACACGGTGGTACCCCGATTTGACAGTCCCCACCGACACTGCGCCTGCACGTGACGGTGGTAGCCTCACAGCCCCAGTCGTTACTGCGCATGCGCGTGGCGGCGGTGCCTTCACAGACCCGTTCATCGTCCGCCTTTTGAGAGAGGCCGTAGCTGCTCTCAAAAGGGGAACAAATGGCGGGCTGTTTATTGGTTTTATTGTTTTTATTGTTTTCTCTTTCATTTTTCTGAGATGCGCCCTCAGCCTGAGGCCTGGATGCGTCAGCGGAAAATGCTTTATCCGAGAAAACAGAATAATATTGTGACATGTGTTTTGGTGCACTTGAGGATGGCTTTGAGGCATCTCTCGAGGCAGCGGGAACACATCTGGAGCTGGGGAACCTTCCAGCTCCGTCACCGAGGGAAGAAGAGGAGGCTGTCAGGCCGCCCGCTTCTTCTTCCTCGCCTGCTGGCCGAAATTCCGGGTTGGCTGCGCCTGGGCTGCAGCCGGAACCGGAGATTTTCTGGGCCAATTCGCCCTCGTCTCCTGCCTGGGCTGGGGACTCGGGGCGGGCCGTGACCTCTGCTGTTTCGGTACTTTAAACCGAGCAGCTGAGGTAGCTTGGGCGAAGGACTGCCGCTGTGAAGGCAGCGGCTGGACCCTTCGAGGAAGACAGAGGTGGAGGGCCTCGTCTTCCTTCTTCTTGGACTCGCATCTCTTCTGCATTGAAGCGAGCGCAGATCCAAAAATCCCCTCGGGAACGATGGGCATGTCCAGCACATCCTCTCTTTCCCGGTCTGGGAGGTTGGTGAGGTTGAGCCATCTAGCTCTTTCCTGCACCATCATAATTCCCATTGCCTTTCCCGTGGCCTGGACGGCGCAGCGTTGAACGCGGAGACAGATGTCCGTGATCGCGGCTATCTCGTCCAGTACTGCCGGTCCAGGATTACTCGACAGATCCTCGCAGAGCTCCGCTTGGTAAGCGGTTAGCAGCGAGGAAATGTTCAAAGCCCTGGCAGACAATGCTGCGGCTCTGTAGGACCGTTCAGTCATGGTTGACTGGAACCGGTCCGCCTTTGCCGGCAGCGTGGGGTTCCTGCTCGGTGTAGTCGCCATCCTCGGGAGGAGGTGAGCTGCCACCAGCGGTTCCATCGGCGGTATGCAGAGCAGGCCGAGCCTCTCCATACCGTCGCAGTCTAGGGAGGAGGCACCCTGGATTGGGGCCTTGTTGCTGAAGGGCCGGTCTCTCCACGAGACCGACACCTCATCCAACATCTCCGGGAAGAACGGCAGGAGTTGCCTCTTTGTCCTCGTTGCTTGGGGCAAAATGTTCCCCTCGTAACGGGACCTGGAGGTCTCCTTGGCCATTTCGGGCCATGGGATGTCTAGTCTGGCTGCGGCACGCTGACACACGGCCTGCAGGTCCATACTCAGACAGGGCGAAGCTGGTGTGCTATCGCCCGGGAGAGCAGCCATCGCTCACGGTTTTGCAGCCTGAGCTGATGACACGAAGACATCATCGTCTTGCTCATCAGAGTCGGACAGGAGGAATCCAGAGGTTTCATCCTCTTCGTCCTCCATGTAGTCCAACTCCAGGACATCATCTGCGGGCAAGACCATGGTGAGGTCCAGTTGGGATCCCCAGCTTGACACAGCGCGGGGCTCCGCTCGCACATCCCTCGCTGCCACCGAGTCCCAGCCTGACACGGCGCGGGACTCCGGTTCTGCAGCTGCCACTACTGATGAGCCCCAGACCGACACAGTGCGGGGCTCCATCTCTGTGGCGGACGCCCCCGTGTCCTGATTTCCGTCCGGTAAATCAGAGGACATGAGGGAGTCCTGACCCGACAAGCTAGCTTGGCGTGCTAGCCGTCGGCGGAGGCTCATGATGGTGAAGCGGGCACAATGTCTGCACGAGCCGGGGTTGTCGATAGCCTCCTGGGCGTGTTCCAGCCCGAGGCAGGACGAGCAGAACTGGTGTGAGTCTGTGCCTGATATCTTCAACCCGCAGCCGCAGAGCCGAGCCTCCGAGTCCCTGACTCCTCTGGTGTGAGGGAGAGAAGCGTCCATCTCGGTCGCCGTGGTGACGGCGTGGAGAGGACCCGCCCGTAACAGGTACGTTGGTGAGAAAAAATCCTTCCCCACCTGTCGTTAATCCGGAGAAAAAACGACGGTGTAGAATTTTATTCTCAAAGAATATTAACTGGTGTGTTAATACCCTTTTTATCTTCCCCTCCTCTGGTGTGAGAGAGAAAAAGAAAAAAAAAGTCCCCGCTACCTTGGTGTCGGTAGTGAGGAAAGGCAAGTTAGTAACAGGTGTGTTACCAGCTTGAAAAATCAAAACCTTACCTTTAATTCCGAAGAAAGAAACGGTGAGGTAGATTGCAACACTAACTGGTGTGTTAGTATTAACAGTCTTCTTGCATAAGTATATATAGAAGTAGCCGGCGAGCGCCCGTCGACCGAAGTTAGCTTGGATAGCTTGGTTCCGTCTGTGGACTGTGTGAGCTCGCCCGGCTACCAGTAGAGATGTGCTCTGAAGCGAGAAGAGGTGTTTGAATGATGCATGCGGCGTAGCGCAAGCTACTTATAGGGGTTAGATTCCCTGACGCTGACGTCAAGATCACCAGCCAATCAGGATTGGCGTAATGAGATTGATGCTTCTGTTTGCTCCGCGATGAGGCGCATCCCATACTGAGACATCGAACGGAGTGTTACGAATGAGAACACGCTAAACACAAGTCAATCAATATAAACTCACCTTATGATTTTCATGGCTTTATCCTAGCTAACACCAGTGAATGACAATGTTTACAAATTGACAGCTGTATTTACGTTGCTCGTTGTAATGGCAAATGTGAACTCTGCTTTTTGCAAACAATGCGTCTTGTGATAACCTGTAACTATGACGAACATTTGATGACATTAAATAACTTTAAATAACTTTTACCTTGTAGAGATGTTCTCGGGACAGAACCAGTTTACTCCTCCGATGCGGGAAGAAAATATTATAGAACCCCTCCCCCCCCTCCCCCCCTCCTTTGTTTAAAAAAGAAAAAGCTTCACATTTTTAAAAATAAATATATTTTGCAATATTTTACTGCTTTACATCTTGTCCATTAAAGTGCCATATTGTTCAAGTTCAATTACGAAACTATTAAAGTACGGGTTTGAGTCCGAACATATTCATTTGTGAATAAAATATTTGTAAATAATAATTAGAAGCTGAGTAATTGGCTGCAGAGCAAGCTGCTGACGTATGTGCTCAGTGGGCGGAGTTACAGAGACAAACATAACTTTTTTCTTATTTCTTAACATGATTGAGACTTATAGAACTACAGCCCTCAAGATTAAAATAGTTCTACTTCATTGATTCATGTTTCGAGGAGAAACATGAATAAATTATGTCTCATATATTAACTGCATATTTGCAAATTGAACAACCCCGCTTTCCCCTTTTTTTCAGTGTACTTTCAGCAACAGAAACCATTCAACTATTAATTATTCAGCTATTTCAGGACATTGAGGCTTTACAATTTGTTGTTTATACCTTTTGTAAACCTTTTCATTTAAATATTAAGCTTCTTCATAATTGTTCCTACTCTTCCAGTTTAACATTTCACTTTCAAGTTTTCAACAAAGTCATTGCAATCATTGCAAGTCATCAGCTACCATTCAGCTAATAAAATGCTAATCCAGAGGTACTGTAGAGGTAGATAATAGCGGTTTTTAATGAGCCACATGCCATGATGCACCAACATACTTTTATTATTAAGACTGACATTAAGAAGTATAATCAACTCATTATAGTGAGGGAGAGAGAGAGAGAGAGAGAGAGAGAGAGAGAGAGAGAGAGAGAGAGAGAGAGAGAGAGAGAGAGAGAGAGAGAGAGAGAGAGAGAGAGAGAGAGAGAGAGAGAGAGAGATAGTACAGACACAGTTACATGAGTGTTAGTGAAAGTTTTTAACTTTCATTTTACAATATATAGAGTGAAACTTTACATGCAAGTTTTCAAAGTAACTTCCTGAAATGTAATTGTCTGCGGTGATTCTATGAAGTCCCCAAAGGCCAAAACGTGTGAACATAATAGAAAAAACAATTAGCTTAAAAAATCTGACACTACTAAGAAAGTTTTTCAGAGATGGGGCAATCTCCCATTATCGCTAATTGGACTCATTAATGTAGTGAAAATGAACACCCTACCTAAATCCTTATACTTGTTTCAATGTATTCCAACTTGTATACCAAAAAAGTATTTTAATACTCTGGACAAATATATTTCTGCATTTATTTGGAATAATAAAACCCCTAGGATTCGTAAAAATGTCCTTCAAAGAACAAAACAATCAGGAGGGCTAGCCCTACCCAATTTCCAATTATATTATTGGGCGGCGAATGTACGGAGTATGCTCTATTGGCTAATTGCTCCTTCTACAGAGACACCAGCTTGGATTCTTATTGAATTGGCCTACTGCGGTAGAACTTCATTGCCGGCTTTGCTTGGATCAGCTCTTCCATTGGAATTGTATACCTACAAGAGTAATCAATTAGTATATCATTCTCTTAGAATCTGGGTACAGTGTAGGAAACGGTTTGGATTACATATGATGTCTATACGATCACCGATTTACTCTAACCATATGTTCCCACCCTCTGTGATGGATTCTGCTTTTAAGATCTGGAATAATGGGGGAATACGTAGTTTTGAAGATCTGTATATAAACAAGGTATTTGCCTCATTTAGTCAGTTGACAGAAAGATTTTGTATTCCACCCGGCCATCTTTTCAGCTATTTCCAAATTCAAAATTTCACACGTAGCAAATACCCACAGTTTCCAAATAAACCAGCGGAAACAACCTTAGACAGAATTCTTGAAATAAATGTGCAGAATAGAGGAGTAATTAGGGTGTTGTATAATGTACTTTCCTCCCTGCATTCTCCCTCTCTTTCGACAATCAGATCTCAGTGGGAAGATGATCTAGCATTTAAAATAACAGATGATAATTGGCAGTCCATCCTTCAAAGAGTTCACTCTTCCTCAATTTGTGCCAGACATGGCCTTTTCCAATTCAAGGTATTACACCGCCTTCATTTATCAAAGGAAAAACTAGCAAAGATGTATCCAGGGGTAGATGCCTTATGCAACAGATGTAAGTCAGTAACAGGGTCCCTCATCCATACTTTCTGGACATGTCCAAATCTTCATAATTATTGGACATCCGTATTTGATACGTTTTCTAAGACCTTTAAAGTAAAATGTACCCCTTCTCCTCTTACTGCAATTTTTGGAGTCGTCCCGGACGACATTGTCCTTTCCAGACATTATTCAAACGCTGTTGCTTTTGCTTCCCTAATTGCAAGGCAACTTATACTTATGAGGTGGAAGCAGGAGGCGTCTCCCACTCATGTCCACTGGGTGACAGAACTTATGATGTTTCTACACATGGAGAAAATAAAGTGTTCTTTGGGTGGCTCCACTTCTATTCTATAGGACCTGGCAGTGTTTCCCCTATATACAAATAGTGGCGGCGCAGCGCCGCTGCTGAAATATGAGCGCCGCTGCTAGGGGGCGCCAGACAGGTAACCAAAAAAATATATATATATTTTTTTTTTTCTTTACTTTTTTTTCTTAAAATAATAATAAGTGGCGACCATTTTTCATTTTTGATTGTTTGTTATGTGGATTTGTAGTATTTGTGTTACTGGCATAGGCGACACAGACGGTCGCCTAGGGCACCAGATCTGGGGGGCGCTGCGCTGGTAGCTCTGGGAGGGAAAAAACATTATTGACCTTTGGCCCTCATCCAAATGTTCGGCCTTAATGTAACAACAATCACAATTAAGTAAATGTAACAACCTTTTCACCCCGGTTACACGTTTAATTTGCCCTGTACGATGGGCGCTGTAAGTGATGAAAGTGGGGGATGTTGGCTTATCAGGCGCCCGCAGCTCACAGCCAAAGTGTGAGCGTGGTAGCGAGAGAGCGAGCAAGGGAGAGGGCGCACCGGTACCGGCGCTGTTGTTATTAGAATCTGGAGTTAGCTGCGCTAACGGATATAAGAAGTAGATGTTTCTACAACCAGGGTGGAGGAGAGCTCTCATGTCAGACTGAGAGACTCAGTGAGGTTAAGGACTCTCTGACTATTTAGATAGTTAATTTTAGTCTAAGTTATCTCAGTGGGTCTCAAACGTTTTGACCACAAATTATGTAAACACATATTTCCATGGCACTCCTTTATAATTATTAGGATAAATAAAAACAGGTTTGAAATCATTCCAATGTATACTATAGGACAGTAAACCAAAAATATCGTTTAAAGTTGGAGAGATACAAAAATATTCATAAATAAATAAATGTTAACTAGGTAAAATAAGATATGAATGAACAACAAAAATAAAATAAGTTACATTTATTTGTTATTGGCTATGGTGGGTTATTGGTTATGTTCACATACTTATTTGATTATTAAAATGTAAACCGATCTTTTTCATATGGGCGTTTTAAAGTTGTACCCCCTAGATCAGGTCTCTAGTAATTTGTCTGCTCAAAGTGCACCAGATTGAAGCATTTTACTGTAAAATGTTTAAAAAAAAAACTCCCGGGGGGAACATACCCCCGGACCCCCCTAGAGGATGTGACGTCCAACCCCCAATTCAAATATGTTCATACGATACTGAATACATTTGAAGCCATTTTGACGTCTATTACCTATGTTAATAACTTTCTGTTTTTGCAGTGTATTTGTGTTTTGTAGAGATTTTTCATTTATTCTTTACACATAAAATCTCACCTAAAATCTCACCTAGGCCTCAAGAGCCTTTCTTGTGCTGACACATAGAAACAAATTGGCGGGACGCACTTCGCACGCGCACACACTAAAAAATTCCACGCGCTCCGCGCCCACATTATGCTGGGCCCAAGTGCCTTAGCACCGCTGCTATGACTCCATCCTAGGGGAAACACTGCCTGGCAAGCATTTTTAACGTACATGGAAAGTTTGAAACTGCCTACTCTTCCCTAACTGATTTATATTTATAAAAAAAATAAAAAAACTGAATTAGAACACAGATTTTCTATAGTCAACCACGATTAACATGTATCTCCACCTTGTCATATATATATATACTTTTTTTATGTGTGCTGTGTTTTCAACCATCTGTTTGTTTATTATTTCAAAAATATTTATGTACAATTAATCTTGTCTTATTCTGTAGGGGGGGGGACAAAAAATTGCAGGTTGTCCATTTTCTGTTAACCCCCCGGTTAACAGAAAATGGACAACCTGCAATTTTTTGTCACTGAAACTGAAACTGTATGTGTTGCTTAAGAAAAAAGAAAATAAAGTTTAAAAAAAAAAAAAGATTTGACACGGCATTATTGATTAAGTTACACATATAAAATAGTTACATCTTGGCTTATATCTACCAGCAACACCATTAAAATACTGCTTCAAATAAATGCATCAGAAATAATCATCCAAAATGTTAGAAATAATAATATACAAATCTGTGGCCATTTGTTTACAAATATGTGGCAGTTTGGTACTTTGAGTTCATATTGCGAATACTAAATCAGTGCTTTCACTTTGCTGTTTAGTAACTTTAACTTAGGTAAAAAATGTCAACATTTTTTTTGAATTTTTTTTTTTTCTCTTTTTGAATGCATAGCAGAGGCAAGAAACTGGTCAGATTCGGACAAAATGCTGTTACTTCAGTGTGTACTTACTGGGCGAGCACAGGAGGCCTATTCAGCTGTTTGTGGCAAAATGCTTTGGACTATGCTAGAGCAAAATCAGCAGTGTCAAACTCAATTGTTTTTGATTAAATGCATATAGAGTGCCACAGTGACGCGTCCTAAAACCCGGAAGTAAACTCCTTCCGGTTCCTTCGACAAAAACCAATGCAATTTTATTTTATTTATGAGTTTATTATGTAAGTAGTAAATGAGAGAGTAATTTAGCATTGGAATAGAACATGTTGTTTCATAAGGCCCAATGAGAACAAACATGAGGCAGAATCGAAAGAGGAAAGTGTAAAAACATGCTGAATCATTAAACATCTGATAGAACAAGACGCACCTAGTTGTTTCATTTCTAAAAACAATACAAGGAGAAACACTGGTTCTCTTGCAGGATCTGTGAACTAGTTTGTTTTCATTTCATACTCAGTCTTCCTGGCAGTAAAGCTTTTATTTGATTTTAGAAAGTGCACCGGAATGCTCACTCATCATAAACAACGAAAAAATAAACTTTACTTGCTCCTTGTATGTTATTGTGTGTAGACACTAATACAAAGTTACAGATAAAACCTAAAGCAAGAGAGGGAGAGAGAAAAGAGAGAGAGAGAGAACACACACGTGTGTTGAAGTGTAATTGTATCACTGTGTTTATATCATTAATATGTAACAATTTGAAATGTATGTCAATGTTGTTTGTATATCATATTATTGTGTAATTATTTTGTATTTTGATACTTTGGCAACATTGTTTAATTTAACTTTCCTAACAATAAATAGCCTAGTTATATCTTGGCTTATCTCAACCAGCAACACCAATAAAATACTGCTTCAAAAAATTCATCAGAAATAATCATCCAAAATGATATAAATAATAATACAAATCCGTGGCCATTTGTCAAATATGTGGGAGTTTGGTACTTTGAATTCATATTGTGAATACTGAATAAGTGCCTTCACTTTGCTGTTTAGTAACTTTAACTTATAGGTAAAACATCTGAATACTTCTTCCAGCTCTGTATCACAGTAGATCCAAGGTGCTTCCAGGTGACACATTTCCATTAGAGGAGAATTTAATATCAAACTCAATTGTTTTGATTAAATGCATATAGAGACAACTGAACCACACATCAACATCTCATCAATGCATTTCTTCACTTGTCAGTTGTTATTCAAGCTCTCAAACAAACAAGGAGGGCAGTACATCACATTGGCTGTTTTTGCTGCTACTTTGACAACATGGTTGCTACCGGTTTAGTTTTCGTGATGTTGATGCCAATTCTTAAATTTTTGTATGAGTTAATGATTTGATAAACTAAGAGTGAGGTACATTTTCGCCTCTCAAATTTTCCATCCAAATGAAGCAACATTTCTAAAAAGATATTTTACAAATGTGACTGCACATGTTAGTGCTGTTAGATCTTATTGTCTTTTATTCTTGTAAAGCACTTTGAATTGCGTTGTGTTGAAAGGTGCGCTATAAATAAACTTGCCTTGCCCAGTGATGACTCAAAATCAACTAGGATTAATACATGTCCGAAGTGTCTAATGTTTTAGTAGGAAATCCTAGAGCAATATAGCATAAGAAATTGAAAATGTTGTTTCATAAGGACCAATGAGAACAAACATGAGGCAGAATCTAAACAGGAAAGTGTAAAAACATGTGGAATCATTAAACATCTGATAGAACAAGAACAAGACACACCTAGTTTTTGTTTATCTAAAAACAATACAAGGATAAACACCGGTTATCTTGCATGATCAGTGAACTAGTTTGTCTTCATTTCATACTCAGTCTTCCTGGCAGTAAAGCTTTTATTTTTTTATTAAGAAAGTGCACCAGAATGCTCACTCATACACAATAAAAACATGAACTTTACTTGCTCCTTTTATGTTATTGTGTGTAGACACTAATACAAAAATACAGATACAACTTAAAGAAACATTCAGGTAGTTCCCACACAGCTTATATAATGCGCTGCTGACTGCTGGAATGCAGTGGTTTGACTTGAATGTATTTGTTTCCTCCATTGTGTTTACCTGCTAATGCAGGTGGGGCCGACCAGTCATACAAGAGGTAGATAATAGCTGTACTTATTTTTAATGAGCCACATGCCATGACGCACCAACAAACTTTTATTATTTAGACTGACATTAAGAAGTTTAATCGTCTCATTACACACACAGAGAGAGAGAGAGATCAGACAAAGTTATATAAGTGATAGTGAAACTTTTTACCTTTCATTTAACAATAAATAGCGTGAAACTTTACATGCAAGTTTCAAAGTAACTTCCTGAAATGTAATTGTCTCCGGTGATTCTACGGAGTCCCCAAAGGCCACAAAGTGTGAACATAATTGATACAGTGAGTGAAGCAGGTAGGACCCAAACGCAGATAACACTTGATATAACCTTTATTTCAAGGTCTAACATAAACTTGGAACAGACAAAACACTCTCCGGTGAACTAAGTCACACACAAAAGAAGCACCAACACTGAACACAGGAGGAGACAAGACTAAATACACAGAAGGGTAATCACAGGACAAGAAACAGCTGGGCAGGGGAGGAGAAACACAAGGGCCACAGGTGAACACAATCAGATAACTAGACACACCAGGGAACTAATGACAAGAGGAAAAACACAGGGAAAAGGACCAGACAATAACCCAGAGGAAAACATGACATGGAAAACAGCAAAAACACCCAAACCTACAAAACTACAACCGTGACATGAACTTAGGAGCGTGACAATAATAGAATATACTTTAGATTGCCCGGGCATAAGGAAGTCGCTTTGCTTATGAAATGTAGTACATTTTTGAGGAACTTGTTCTTCTAATTATTTTTCCATTCTCTGTTACTTTAAACTCCCACTTCACTACTTTACAATTGTTACATTTTAGCTTATCTCTACCAGCAACACCAATAAAATACTGCTTCCAATAAATGCATTGAAATTAATCTTCCAAAATGTTATAAATAATAATACAAATCCGTGGCCATTTGTCAAATATGTGGCAGTTTGGTACTTTGAGTTCATATTGCGAATACTAAATTAGTGCCTTCACTTTGCTGTTTAGTTACTTTAACTTTAAAACATCTGAATACTTCTTCCAGCTCTGTATCACAGTAGATCCAAGGTGCTTCCAGGTGACACATTTCCATTAGAGGAGAATTTAATATCAAACTCAATTGTTTTGATTAAATGCATATAGAGACAACTGAACCACACATCAACATCTCATCAATGCATTTCTTCACTTGTCAGTTGTTATTCAAGCTCTCAAACAAACAAGCGGGCAGTACATCAGATTGGCTCTTTTTGCTGCTACTTTGACAACATGGTTGCTACCGGTTTAGTTTTCGTGATGTTGATGCCAATTTTTTAATTTTTGTATGAGTTAATGATTTGATAAACTAAGAGTGAGGTACATTTTCGCCTCTCAAATTTTCCATCCAAATGAAGCAACATTTCTAAAAAGATATTTTACAAATGTGACTGCACATGTTAGTGCTGTTAGATCTTATTGTCTTTTATTCTTGTAAAGCACTTTGAATTGCGTTGTGTTGAAAGGTGCGCTATAAATAAACTTGCCTTGCCTTGCCTAGTGATGACTCAAAATCAACTAGGATTAATACATGTCCGAAGTGTCTAATATTTTAGTAGGAAATCCTAGAGCAATATAGCATAAGAAATTGAAAATATTGTTTCATAAGGACCAATGAGAACAAACATGAGGCAGAATCTAAACAGGAAAGTGTAAAAACATGCTGAATCATTAAACATCTGATAGAACAAGAACAAGACACACCTAGTTTTTGTTTATCTAAAAACAATACAAGGATAAACACCGGTTATCTTGCATGAACAGTGAACTAGTTTGTCTTCATTTCATACTCAGTCTTCCTGGCAGTAAAGCTTTTATTTTTTTATTAAGAAAGTGCACCAGAATGCTCACTCATACACAATAAAAACATGAACTTTACTTGCTCCTTTTATGTTATTGTGTGTAGACACTAATATAAAAATACAGATACAACTTAAAGCAACATTCAGGTAGTTCCCACACAGCTTATATAATGCGCTGCTGACTGCTGGAATGCAGTGGTTTGACTTGAATGTATTTGTTTCCTCCATTGTGTTTACCTGCTAATGCAGGTGGGGCCGACCAGTCATACAAGAGGTAGATAATAGCTGTACTTATTTTTAATGAGCCACATGCCATGACGCACCAACAAACTTTTATTATTTAGACTGACATTAAGAAGTTTAATCGTCTCATTACACACACAGAGAGAGAGAGAGATCAGACAAAGTTACTTTGAGTTCATATTGCGAATACTAAATTAGTGCCTTCACTTTGCTGTTTAGTAACTTTAACTTTAAAACATCTGAATACTTCTTCCAGCTCTGTATCACAGTAGATTCAAGGTGCTTCCAGGTGACACATTTCCATTAGAGGAGAATTTAATATCAAACTCAATAGTTTTTATTCAATGCATATCGAGACAACTGTTGTTATTCAAGCTCTCAAACAAACAAGCGGGCAGTACATCACATTGGCTCTTTTTGCTGTTTCTTCGACAACATGGTTGCTACCGGTTTTGTTTATTCGTGCTGTTCATGCCAATTTTCATTTTTTTCTGTAATGATTTGCTGGTTTGATAAACTAAGAGTGAAGTACATTTTCGCCCCGCAAATGTTTCATCCAAATTAAGCAACATTTGTAAATAATTTGTAGACAAATGTGACTAGCCATGTTAGTGCTGTTAGATCTTATTGTCTTTCATTTTTGTAAAGCACTTTGAATTGCCTTTTGTTGAAAGGTGCGTTATAAATAAACTTGGCTTGCCTTGCCTAGTGATGACTGAAAATCAACTAGGATTAATACATGTCCAAAGTGTCTAATATGTTAGTAGTAAATGAGAAGAGCAATTTAGCATGGGAATAGAACATGTTGTTTCATAAGGATCAATGAGAACAAACATGAGGCAGAATCTAAACAGGAAAGTGTAAAAACATGTGGAATCATTAAACATCTGATAGAACACGAACAAGACACAGCTAGTTGTTTTATATCTAAAAACAATACAAGGAGAAACACCGGTTCTCTTGCATGATCAGTGAACTAGTTTGTCTTCATTTCATACTCAATCTACCTGGCAGTAAAGCTTTTATTTTATTTTAGAAAGTGCCCCAGAATGCTCACTCTTACACAATGAAATAATAAACTTTACTTGCTCCTTTTATGTTATTCTGTGTAATAAAAAGTTACAGATACAACTTAAAGCAACATTCAGGTAGTTCCCACACAGCTTATGTAATGCGCTGCTGACTGCTGGAATGCAGTGGTTTGACTTGAATGTATTTGTTTCATCCATTGTGTTTACCTGCTAATGCAGGTGGGGCCGACCAGTCATACAAGAGGTAGATAATAGCTGTACTTTTTTTTAATGAGCCACATGCCATGACGCACCAACATACTTTTATTATTTAGACTGACATTAAGAAGTTTAATCTACTCATTACAGGGTGAGAGAGAGAGAGAGAGAGAGCAAACAAAGTTATATAAGTGATAGTGAAACTTTTTACCTTTCATTTAACAATAAATAGCGTGAAACTTTAAATTCAAGTTTCAAAGTAGCTTCCTGAAATGTAATTGTCTGCGGTGATTCTACGGAGTCCCCAAAGGCCCAACGCTGTGAACATAATAGAACATATTTTAGGCTGCCCGGGCATAAGGCAGTTGCTCTGCTTTTGAAATCTAATGAGGAACTTGTTCTTACATTTATTTTTCCATTCTCTGTTACTTTAAACTCCCACTTCACTACTTTACATTCAGAACAATAAACTTATTAAATGTGACACAAAATTATTGGTTAAGCTACACATTAGTCTATAAAATGGTTACATTTGAGCTTATCTCTAGCAACAACACCATTAAAATACTGCTTCAAAAAATGCATAAGAAATAATCATCCAAAACTTATAAATAATAATATACAAATCCTTGGCCATTTGTCAAATATGTGGCAGTCTGGTACTTTGAGTTCATATTGTGAATACTAAATTAGTGCTTTCACTTTGCTGTTTAGTAACTTTAACTTAGGTAAAACACCTGAATACTTCTTCCAGCTCTGTATCACAGTAGATTCAAGGTGCTCCCAGGTGACACATTTCCATTAGAGGAGAATTCAATATCAACCTCAATTGTTTTTGATTAAATGCATATAGAGACAACTGAACCACACATCAACATTTCATCCATCAACTTCCTTCTGCTCACTGAAACCTGGCAACAACCCAATGACTTCTTCTCCCTCAATCAAACATCCCCCCCTGGTTTTAATTACATCACTAAACCCCGCCCCTCACGCCGTGGTGGTGGGCTGGCTGTCATCTACAACCAGAACATCCGGACTACAGAACTCACCCTTTCCTCAGTACCATCCTTCGAATTCCTCGCCTTCAAAGCCCCTCCCTCACTGACAGTTATCCTCATTTACCACCCCCCCAAACCACACCCCTCCTTCCTCTCTGATCTCACTGAACTCCTCACCATTGCTTCATCCGTCTCCCCACGTCTGTTACTCCTCGGCGACCTCAACATCCACATGGCCTCCACCTGCAAACTCGCTTCTGAATTCTCCTCCCTTCTGGACAATTTCTTATTTACCCAATATGTCACCTTCCCTGCATGATAAAGGAGACACCCTTGACCTTGTCTGCTCCACCAACCTCCCAGTACTCGACCTCAACCCCTGCCCCTTTCCCCTCTCTGACCACAAACTCATACAGTTCACCATCGCCTCCCCCGTCCGCCACCTCCCCCCATCCAGGAACATCACCTTCCGTAATTTATGCTCTGTCGATCCCCAGCACCTCTCCGACCTGCTATCCTCTACTCTCCCCCTGGACTCGAACCTCAGCTCACCCGCTGAACAACTCAACCACCTTAATTCCACCCTACTCGCCTCCCTCAACAGCCTGGCACCCCTCAAAAGGAAAAATGTCACTTTTAAAACCTCCTCACCCTGGTTCACCCCTGCACTCCGTAAGCTTAAGCAAACCGGCCGGTAGCTTGAAGACCTAACCATGAAGTCATCCCTCATAGTTCACCATGAATCCTACAAACTCCATCTCACTACCTACAGAGACGCCCTCACTGCCGCAAAAACAGCTTACCTGTCCACCATCTTTACCGACCCCTCCCATAACCCCAGGACCCTCTTCTCCACCGTCAACAAGCTCCTCAAACCCCGTGCTGACACCCTCCTTTCCTCCATTTCCACTTTATGCAGTTCATTCCTCCAGTTTTTCTTTGACAAAATCACTGCCATTAATCTCTCCCTATCCACTGCATCTGACACACATACATCTCCCCCAACATCCACTGCCACAATTTCTCCCCCCATCTCCCTGGACCTCCCGAGCCCTCCTCCCCACGGCTGCCTCTCCCAGTTCACTCTGGTTACCCCCCCTGAAATACTCAAACTGATCAGCTCCTCCAAACCCACAACCTGCTCACTTGACCCTCTACCCACCCCTCTACTGAAGTCCTGCCTCCCCGTCCTCTGCCCCTACCTTGTCAACCTTTTAAACTCCTCCCTGTCCCAAGGAACTGTCACCTCTGCCTTCAAAACTGCTGCTGTCACTCCCATCCTCAAGAAACCCGGTCTGGATCCCTCCTCCCTCAGTAATTACCGCCCCATCTCCAACCTCCCCTTTCTCTCAAAAACAATAAAACGCATCATCTCCAAACAACTCCACCGCCATCTCCAAACCAACCAGCTTTTTGAACCCCTTCAGTCTGGTTTTCGTCCCCACCACAGCACAGAAACGGCACTCATCAAAGTCCTCAATGACCTCCTCACCTCTGCTGACACCGATTCCCTCAACATCCTCATCCTCCTCGACCTGAGTGCAGCCTTCGATACAGTGAGCCACACCATCCTGCATCCAGTACTCGGCCCCCTTCATCATCTACATCCTCCCCCTTGGTCAGATTCTCCGCCAATACAACCTGGACTTTCACTGTTACGCTGACGACACACAGATTTACCTCAGCACCAAAGTAATATATTACATATTACTTATTACTCTCTTTTGAAAGTAATAAGTTACATTACAATATTACTGTCTCTGAAATGTAATGCGTTACACTACTTTAGTTACTTTTTAGTTACTTTCACCAAAATAACCGCAAAAGAATAGCTAGGTATTTTAAATGCTAAAATTTAGTTTAGTGCAGCTCATTATGCATCCAGTGAAGGGCAATGTGGTATAGCATAACAACTGTGTAGGCCCTTAAGGCTACTAACAACTTGTATTACACGGCTTAGTTGAATACTCGATTCTGATTGCAAATTCTTAACATGTCACACGTTGTTAATACAGCAGTACAGACCGCTGTCAAGGACTATAATGAAGGTTAACATATTGTAAATCAAGGCAAATATTATTTAAACCATGCTCATGGTTTGAAATGGCAAACATTGAAAGGCAAAAGTATTATTAAAACTATGTAGCCTACTACATCATCACCTTGGTCCCATCATATACGCTGGGAAGAGAATATTTACTGTGCTTGAAAACTGGTATCACATCATCATGTGAGGTTGACTTTGTGACCTGGAGAACATTTCAGCTGCAACATTAGCTCGTTGATAAGCTTGGGATATGAGATCTTTTTGTAGCCATTCGTGGTGAAGGCATCTGTGCTATTGTATGCATTATTTTTGACCCAACATTTATACAGGCATGTCAGAATATGGTACTATTTTCACATGAATATTCTAGCCATTGTCTATTTTTATACCACAAGCTGCAAAATGACCGGCTTACCCCACTGTACAGGCGGGTAGTTGTTTAGATATACCTGGTACCTGCGGGCCGCAGAGGGGCGGCGCAGTTTCGGGCGACGAAGACTGCTGCTCCGGGGCTGCGAGTCAGGCGGGAGTAAGCTAGTGTCCACAACGGAGGGTAACGTGATGTCCGCATCTGACCTGTTGCTACTGTCTGCAGTAGATGCAGTGTTGCTGGCGTTTAGTGATGGTTGCTTTAAGCATTTTCGTATAAATGATTATCCACAGATCAGATGTGTGTCACTGCTGTGGAAGCACTTTGGAAATGATGCATGTGCAGCGGAGCAGGTCACGCTCACCTGACACAATTTGTTGTTTGTATTTTTCACTACGTTCTCTTTTTTGAATGGTTGCATAACGTTCAACTTCCCCGAAGATCTCGACGCGAAGCCGGAAGGGTAAACACCAAGTTTACTAATCTACCCGCACAATTTGTCCGGTGTCGGAATGTCTCGCTATGTTAGTACATTCTTAAAAAACAAAACACCATTTAATTTCGGGTTAAAATGTGTTGTAACTGCGTTACTGAGCATTGTAACGGGTAATATGTTACCCACATTTCATTAGTAATGCGTTACATTACTTCGTTACAGCAAAAAGTAATATATTACTGTGACTCCGTTACTTTTGTAACGCGTTACACCCAACACTGTAGCCTATATGACACATATATCTCCTATTAATCCACATATATGCACATATATGAACCTGATTTTGGCATATATGCAGCATATATTCTGCATATATTTGCCATATATTGGCATATATGTTCGTATACTTTCTTTCCGCGTGGGTGTGCCCGCTCTTTCAAATTCCAACCGCTCGCGGATACAGGAAAACACAACAGACAGAACAAACATACAAATTAAATTACATTAATCTCCCCATGTGCACGTTCGCCTTGGTGGAGTGGACAGAAGGTAGTGACAAGGGACTTAGGAGCATTCTGCCGATTGACTGTGTTCGAGATTTTAATGAAGAGAATTACTTGAATGGCGACGAAGAAACTCCTGACACACAACGAAGGGCCAGCTGGGTACAGCCATCAACAACAAGCTGACAGAGCTCAGGGTTCGCCAAAAGCAGACTAAATAATCTACATTTATTGACAATAAATGTATGTCAATGACTTATACATTTTGTGTGTTGTATTTTTGTATGTACGTAGGCTATGTATGCGTGTGGTGCAGTGGGTAAACCCCACTGCATTCGTTGTGTCCCTGAGACACTTCACCCCAAATTGCTCCTGTGGGGATTGCCCACAGTATTGAGTATGTAAGTCGCTTTGGATAAAAGCATCTAACAAGTAACATGTAATAATAATAACATATAATGTATAATCCTTGAACATAGGTGTAAATAAACATATATGCACATATAGGCTGTGCGTATATGCCTATATGTTTTACATTTATGTGAAACCTATATGTAAAACCTATATGTGCATATATGTGCAACCTATATGTGCCTATACACTGCAGCAGTAGCACTATATACGGTCACAGAGATCTGCTATTTTAAAGTAAAGTCAACACATATAGACCCTAAATATAGTCTATATTAAGAACGAGAAAAGTCTTAACATATATATCCTTTTTTGTAAACATGACAAATGTGTGAGGGTGATGACGTCAGAGCATCGTCTTATGTGCCAGGGCTTAGCCCCGGACAGCCCCAGCCCAATTTAACCCCTGGGTATTTGTGAGGGAGCTCCTATATGGCATTACCCCGCTGAAGCTCACCAAAGTTTAACATATTTCATAGTTCAAAGTTTTGTCAATTGTTTTGTTTATTGGTCAAATACTGGTTTCTAATGTTTTCTGAGGAGTTTTACTGGAATGAAAGAGCACAGAGTACAGAAGCAACAAAGCAGCATACTGCATTAAACCTGACCTTCACAGAGAGGTTGAAGTTCATGTGGAGAGAAGGCTTCAGTAGTCTGTCTTCACTCTGTTTAGTTTTGCTATCTTACAATCAATATAGTAAATGTGAGGTAAAGTGTGTTGCCAATGTAACCGGTTAGAACTCAAAGTTGCGATGAGGTCTTAAAATGTATGGAAAGGGTCTTAAAAAAGGTCTTAAAAGGTATTAAATTTGACTTCAGGATTCCTGCATATACCCTGTAGCACTGACTCGGCTAACGTTAGCTCTGCTTCATCGGCCGGTAAATAATGGAAGCACAGATGAACCGGACCGGAGCTCGTCCGAAAGTCAAGGAGGAGATGGATGGCTTATGGCGTGACTCAGAAGACAATTTATGGCGTGAATTAAATGCTGCTGCCGGTTTCGACTCGGCCGGCGGGAAGCGGCACGTCGGCGCAGGGACCTCCCCCGGGAGTGGCGCGGCGCCGGTTGTAAACAATGATGGCGGCGCCCGGCTCCAAGTTAAAACACCGAAATACAACGGTAAAGCCGACTGGGAAGCCTTCCATGCCCAATTTGAACTGTTATCACGGGCTGTGGGCTGGTCTGAGGACAATAAGGCGCTCCAGCTGGCCCTGTGTATTACAGATGAAGCTTTATCCTGTTTGCTACTGCTCAGCCCGGCTGAAAGAACTGACTATGGGGCCTTGGTTGGGGCTCTGAAGCGGCGGTTTGGACAATGCAGCCAGCCTGGGGTGCTGCGTTCGGAGCTGTCAAGCAGACAGAGACAGCCGGGTGAGCCGCTCCGCATATTGGCTAATGACATTGAAACCCTGGCGAGAAGGGCATACAGCCACATGTCCCCTGAGGTGCAGAGCGAGCTGGCTAGGGACCAGTTTATCCGGGCCATAACCCCCAGGGAGCTGCGCGTCCAGACACAACTGGCACATCCCCGCTCTCTGCAGGAAGCACTGGAGCTGGCGTTGGAGAGAGAGGTTGTAGGAGGGGCGGCAGAGAGCACGCACACGGGAGGCGGCCCGGTTGTGAGAACGGTGAGACAGGAGGAGCCAGGACAAGAGAAACCAGCATGGGCGGCTGAGTTGACTGAGCTAATCCGTGCTATGGCACTGCAATCGCCGCAGGGCAGCAACCGTCCTCGTCGGGGTCCTCTGGTGTGTTGGGGGTGCGGCCAGGTCGGCCATATTAGCACAAGGTGCCCCATGAATGCTGATATTCAGGGAAACGCCCCCGGGTCTGTGTAAATGGGACGTCACAGACCCCCGCCGTTGGGTCCCATCCTGCCTGGTCTCCAGTGGACAGAGCCCAGCTGCACGGAGGGGGGAGCGGGGCTCCGCTTCCCCCAGAAGCAAACGACATCGCAGAGTCTGTGAGGGTGGTGGGCTGGACTCACGCGGGGGATTTCTGCCATGTCCCCGTCACCCTGGCAGGGGCCCCATGGACGGCCCTTGTTGACACCGGCTCCACAGCGACACTGATGAGACCGGACGTGGTCCCAGCGGGGACACGGTTGACACCCACTCTGGTGAAACTGCGAACAGTAACCCTATGCTTGGGAGAGGGGTGGTGGTTATACAGGTGGGGGGGCTGTCAGTGTCTGTTAAGGTGTGGGTTGCGGCAGTACAGGACTCCTGCATATTAGGACTTGACTTTCTGCGGGTTGCACGCTGTGTGCTAGACCTGGGGAGGAACACGCTGGCCTTTCCAGGGGGTCCCACAGTTGAAATGGTGCACCCCACACTTGCCACGACACCACACCCACCTACATCAAGAGTGACTGAAACACTTCCCCCACCCCAAACCCCCCCCCCTGCAGCCATGCCCCCTGTCGTCAATGCTAACCCCAGCCCCAACCCCACACCCCGTACTCCAGTTGATGTACGGCCCCCGGCCCCGGAACAACAACCTGCAGCTCTAAAGGGGGACAGACGGGCGGCAGTGAAGGAGGTGTGGAAACGCAGCTGTGATGACTTAAAACCCGAGCAGCGGGAGGAACTGTGGCAAGTGCTGTGGGAGTTTAAGGACATTTTTGCTCTGACAGAAGAGGAAGTGGGCCTGACACACCTGGTGCAGCACGATATCGACACGGGCGACGCACGGCCCGTCAAGACACGCCCCCGCCGCCTTCCCCTGGCCCATCAGACAGCAGCAGACAGCGCTATTGATGAGATGCTGTCAGCTGGCATTATTGAGCCCTCTGACAGCCCCTGGGCCTCGGGGGTTGTGATGGTCAATAAGAAGAAGAGTTCAAAGATGAGGTTTTGTGTGGACTACAGACCGCTGAACAGTGTGACCAAGAAAGACTCATACCCGCTGCCCCGCATAGATGAGTGTTTGGACTTGGTGTCTGGCTCATCCTGGTTCTCCTCTTTAGACCTGCGCAGCGGGTATTGGCAAGTTCCCCTCAGCCCAGAAGCCAGACCAAAGACAGCTTTTTGCACTGGGAGGGGGCTGTGGCAGTTTCGAGTCCTCTCCTTCGGCCTGTGCAACGCTCCGGCCGCGTTTGAGCGGCTGATGGAAAGGGTGCTCGCTGACGTTCCCCGACAGGAGTGCCTGGTCTATCTGGACGATATCCTGGTCCATGGTAGCTCCTTCCAGGCGGCTTTAGGAGCCCTGCGGCGGGTTCTACAGAGGATAGCAGCAGCGGGGTTGAAGCTCCACCCCGACAAGTGCTGTTTCTTGAGGAGAGAGTTGGAGTTCCTGGGGCACCGAGTCGGAGGAGAGGGCATCAGCACGCTGGAGGAGAAGGTGCGGGCAGTAAAGGACTGGCCAGCCCCCATCAATCTGCGGGAGCTGAAGAGCTTCATTGGGTTAGCGTCGTACTACAGGCGGTTCGTGCGTGGCTTCTCTTGCATAGCTGCACCCCTGTTCCGCCTGCAACAGAAAGACTGTGATTTTGCTTGGACTCCAGAGTGTGAGCTGGCCTTCAGCTCTTTAAAGAAGGCCTTGACGGAGTCTCCCATCCTCACTCCCCCAGACCTCAGCCTACCGTTCGTCCTGGATACGGACGCCAGTGACGTCGGGATGGGGGCGGTGTTGAGCCAGGTGGGGCCTGGGGGGGAAAAAGTGGTGGCGTATTTCAGCAAAACCTTCAACAAAGCTGAACGGCGCTATTGTGTGACACGCAGAGAGTTGCTGGCAATTGTGAGAGCAATCAGCCATTTCAGGTACTACCTGTGTGGCCTGTCCTTCACAGTGAGGACTGACCACGCAGCCCTCCAGTGGCTGATGTCCTTCAAGGAGCCCGAGGGACAGATTGCACGCTGGCTAGAAGGACTGGCGCCGTACGTCTTCACAGTGGAGCACAGGGCGGGGGTTCGCCATACCAACGCTGACGCCCTGTCCCGGCGCCCCTGTGCTCCCAGCGGCTGTCGGTACTGTGAAAAGAGAGAGGACCAAGAAAAGGAGCTCTGTGCAGAGGAGGAGCGAGACCACAGGCATAAACCAGCCGAGCCGGTCTGCAGAGGTGCACGGATCATCGACTCACCCGAATGGAGAGCGCGGCAGGAAGAGGATGCTGACCTACAGCCAGTGCTGAGGTGGGTGGAGTCAGGACAAAAGCCACTGTGGAATGAAGTTGCTGGGTGCTCGCTTGCCACCAAAGGACTGGTTGCAAAGTTTGAGGCTCTCCGGACGAAGGATGGAGTGCTGCAGAGAGCCTGGAAAGAGCCTGCAACGGGGGAGGAGAGGTGGCAGGTGGTGGTCCCCAGGGCGCTGAGGGAAGAAGTGCTTAAGGCCTCCCATGGAACTACTGGGGCAGGACACCTTGCGTCGACTCCGCCAAAGCTGTTTCTGGGGCCAGCTCAGGAGAGATGTTGAGGACTTCTGCCGCCGCTGCGACCTTTGTACGGCGTACAAAGGTCCCCCTGATCAGTCACGTGCCCAGCTTCAGCAGCTAGCGGTGGGGGCCCCGATGGAGAGGGTGGCGGTGGACATAATGGGCCCATTCCCGTGCACAGAGAAGGGGAACCGTTACGTCCTGGCCGCCATGGACTATTTTACAAAATGGCCAGAGGCGTATGCTATACCAGACCAGGAGGCAATGACCGTTGCAGGTGCCCTGGTGGAGGGCATGTTTGCCAGATTTGGAGCGGCCGAGGTCATTCACAGCGACCAAGGAAGAAACTTTGAGTCGAGGGTGTTCGCCGCTATGTGTGACCGGCTGGGCATGCAAAAGACGCGGACTACTCCTCTGCACCCGCAGAGTGACGGACTGGTCGAACGGTTCAATAGGACTCTGGGAAAACAACTCGCTATCCTCACCGCGGAGCATCAGCGTGATTGGGACATGCACCTCCCTCTTGTTCTTTGGGCCTACAGATCGGCTGTGCAGGAGTCCACCTCATGCACACCGGCCCTGCTCATGCTGGGGCGAGAGCTGCGGACACCAGCAGAAATGGCTTTTGGCCGACCCCCCGACACACCAGCGGTTCCTCCGGGACCGGAATATGCCAGGAGGCTCCAGGATAGAATGGAGTCAGCACATGCCTTTGCCCGCGATCAGCTGCAGAAGGCGGGCATGAGTGAGAAAAGAAACTATGACACGAGGGCTAGAGGGGGGGACTTCAAGGCCGGGGACCTGGTGTGGGTGTATAGTCCAAGAAGAAAGAAGGGCCGGTGCCCTAAGTTGGACTGTCACTGGGTGGGCCCTTGTGAGGTGCTGGAAAAGCTGGGAGAGGTGGTCTATAGGGTCCAGCTGCCGCCTAGAGGGAGACGGGTGGCCCTCCACAGGGACCGGCTGGCCCCATACAGAGGCGATGCACATCCGCGGCCTAGACCCCCAGCATCGTCTAGGAGAAACCAGACAGTCACTTCCCCCGATTCACTGACTGTGTCCCCTGCTGACCCCCCACATTCACCCCCACCCCCAAACTCACCCCCTGTTCCGGGACAGGATGTTCCAAGCCGGCAAGCGCAGCCGCCTGTGTTCACTCCAAGGCGGCCTCAGAGACCAAGAAGAGCCCCGGGCCACCTCAGAGACTTTTTATGCATTCCCTCGGGGCGAGGGACTTAGTAAGGGGGGGGCAATGTAGCGATCTGCATTTATTGTTCAAGTGTTCTGTTAACTGTTTGTGTCAGGCTTCTGTGAGGAGAGCAGGTAGGGGCGGGGTTGGGGAGCAGAGGGTTTGGTGTGTGTGTGTGTGTCTGTGTGGGCGCGTGCAGGTGAGGGAGAGTTTGGCGCGAGAGGAGAGAGAGTGAGAAAGGACGGATGAGAGCCGTTGGTTGTTAATAAACCTGTTTAACTTGAGAACGCTTCACTCGTCATTCCGACACGTCCGGGTGGACGTTACAATATGTTATTATTATTACATGTTACTTGTTAGATGCTTTTATGACTTTACTTTAAAATAGCAGATCTCTGTGACCGTATATAGTGCTACTGCTGCAGTGTATAGGCACATATAGGTTGCACATATATGCACATATAGGTTTTACATATAGGTTTCACATAAATGTAAAACATATAGGCATATACGCACAGCCTATATGTGCATATATGTTTATTTACACCTATGTTCAAGGATTATACATTATATGTTATTATTATTACATGTTACTTGTTAGATGCTTTTATCCAAAGCGACTTACATACTCAATACTGTGGGCAATCCCCACAGGAGCAATTTGGGGTGAAGTGTCTCAGGGACACAACGACTGCAGTGGGGTTTACCCACTGCACCACACGCATACATAGCCTACGTACATACAAAAATACAACACACAAAATGTATAAGTCATTGACATACATTTATTGTCAATAAATGTAGATTATTTAGTCTGCTTTTGGCGAACCCTGAGCTCTGTCAGCTTGTTGTTGATGGCTGTACCCAGCTGGCCCTTCGTTGTGTGTCAGGAGTTTCTTCGTCGCCATTAAAGTAATTCTCTTCATTAAAATCTCGAACACAGTCAATCGGCAGAATGCTCCTAAGTCCCTTGTCACTACCTTCTGTCCACTCCACCAAGGCGAACGTGCACATGGGGAGATTAATGTAATTTAATTTGTATGTTTGTTCTGTCTGTTGTGTTTTCCTGTATCCGCGAGCGGTTGGAATTTGAAAGAGCGGGCACACCCACGCGGAAAGAAAGTATACGAACATATATGCCAATATATGGCAAATATATGCAGAATATATGCTGCATATATGCCAAAGTCAGGTTCATATATGTGCATATATGTGGATTAATAGGAGATATATGTGTCATATAGGCTACAGTGTTGGGTGTAACGCGTTACAAAAGTAACGGAGTTACAGTAATATATTACTTTTTGCTGTAACGAAGTAATGTAACGCATTACTAATGAAATGTGGGTAACATATTACCCGTTACAATGCTCAGTAACGCAGTTACAACACATTTTAACCCGAAATTAAATGGTGTTTTGTTTTTTAAGAATGTACTAACATAGCGAGACATTCCGACACCGGACAAATTGTGCGGGTAGATTAGTAAACTTGGTGTTTACCCTTCCGGCTTCGCGTCGAGATCTTCGGGGAAGTTGAACGTTATGCAACCATTCAAAAAAGAGAACGTAGTGAAAAATACAAACAACAAATTGTGTCAGGTGAGCGTGACCTGCTCCGCTGCACGTGCATCATTTCCAAAGTGCTTCCACAGCAGTGACACACATCTGATCTGTGGATAATCATTTATACGAAAATGCTTAAAGCAACCATCACTAAACGCCAGCAACACTGCATCTACTGCAGACAGTAGCAACAGGTCAGATGCGGACATCACGTTACCCTCCGTTGTGGACACTAGCTTACTCCTGCCTGACTCGCCAGCCCCGGAGCAGCAGTCTTCGTCGCCCGAAACTGCGCCGCCCCTCTGCGGCCCGCAGGTACCAGGTATATCTAAACAACTACCCGCCTGTACAGTGGGGTAAGCCGGTCATTTTGCAGCTTGTGGTATAAAAATAGACAATGGCTAGAATATTCATGTGAAAATAGTACCATATTCTGACATGCCTGTAGAAATGTTGGGTCAAAAATAATGCATACAATAGCACAGATGCCTTCACCACGAATGGCTACAAAAAGATCTCATATCCCAAGCTTATCAACGAGCTAATGTTGCAGCTGAAATGTTCTCCAGGTCACAAAGTCAACCTCACATGATGATGTGATACCAGTTTTCAAGCACAGTAAATATTCTCTTCCCAGCGTATATGATGGGACCAAGGTGATGATGTAGTAGGCTACATAGTTTTAATAATACTTTTGCCTTTCAATGTTTGCCATTTCAAACCATGAGCATGGTTTAAATAATATTTGCCTTGATTTACAATATGTTAACCTTCATTATAGTCCTTGACAGCGGTCTGTACTGCTGTATTAACAACGTGTGACATGTTAAGAATTTGCAATCAGAATCGAGTATTCAACTAAGCCGTGTAATACAAGTTGTTAGTAGCCTTAAGGGCCTACACAGTTGTTATGCTATACCACATTGCCCTTCACTGGATGCATAATGAGCTGCACTAAACTAAATTTTAGCATTTAAAATACCTAGCTATTCTTTTGCGGTTATTTTGGTGAAAGTAACTAAAAAGTAACTAAAGTAGTGTAACTCATTACATTTCAGAGACAGTAATATTGTAATGTAACTTATTACTTTCAAAAGAGAGTAATAAGTAATATGTAATATATTACTTTGGTGCTGAGGTAAATCTGTGTGTCGTCAGCGTAACAGTGAAAGTACAGGTTGTATTGGCGGAGAATCTGACCAAGGGGGAGGATGTAGATGATGAAGGGGGCCGAGTACTGGATGCAGGATGGTGTGGCTCACTGTATCGAAGGCTGCACTCAGGTCGAGGAGGATGAGGATGTTGAGGGAATCGGTGTCAGCAGAGGTGAGGAGGTCATTGAGGACTTTGATGAGTGCCGTTTCTGTGCTGTGGTGGGGACGAAAACCAGACTGAAGGGGTTCAAAAAGCTGGTTGGTTTGGAGATGGCGGTGGAGTTGTTTGGAGATGATGCGTTTTATTGTTTTTGAGAGAAAGGGGAGGTTGGAGATGGGGCAGTAATTACTGAGGGAGGAGGGATCCAGACCGGGTTTCTTGAGGATGGGAGTGACAGCAGCAGTTTTGAAGGCAGAGGTGACAGTTCCTTGGGACAGGGAGGAGTTTAAAAGGTTGACAAGGTAGGGGCAGAGGACGGGGAAGCAGGACTTCAGTAGAGGGGTGGGTAGAGGGTCAAGTGAGCAGGTTGTGGGTTTGGAGGAGCTGATCAGTTTGAGTATTTCAGGGGGGGTAACCAGAGTGAACTGGGAGAGGCAGCCGTGGGGAGGAGGGCTCGGGAGGTCCAGGGAGATGGGGGGAGAAATTGTGGCAGTGGATGTTGGGGGAGATGTATGTGTGTCAGATGCAGTGGATAGGGAGAGATTAATGGCAGTGATTTTGTCAAAGAAAAACTGGAGGAATGAACTGCATAAAGTGGAAATGGAGGAAAGGAGGGTGTCAGCACGGGGTTTGAGGAGCTTGTTGACGGTGGAGAAGAGGGTCCTGGGGTTATGGGAGGGGTCTGTAAAGATGGTGGACAGGTAAGCTGTTTTTGCGGCAGTGAGGGCGTCTCTGTAGGTAGTGAGATGGAGTTTGTAGGATTCATGGTGAACTATGAGGGATGACTTCATGGTTAGGTCTTCAAGCTACCGGCCGGTTTGCTTCAGCTTACGGAGTGCAGGGGTGAACCAGGGTGAGGAGGTTTTAAAAGTGACATTTTTCCTTTTGAGGGGTGCCAGGCTGTTGAGGGAGGCGAGTAGGGTGGAATTAAGGTGGTTGAGTTGTTCAGCGGGTGAGCTGAGGTTCGAGTCCAGGGGGAGAGTAGAGGATAGCAGGTCGGAGAGGTGCTGGGGATCGACAGAGCATAAATTACGGAAGGTGATGTTCCTGGATGGGGGGAGGTGGCGGACGGGGGAGGCGATGGTGAACTGTATGAGTTTGTGGTCAGAGAGGGGAAAGGGGCAGGGGTTGAGGTCGAGTACTGGGAGGTTGGTGGAGCAGACAAGGTCAAGGGTGTCTCCTTTATCATGCAGGGAAGGTGACATATTGGGTAAATGAGAAATTGTCCAGAAGGGAGGAGAATTCAGAAGCGAGTTTGCAGGTGGAGTCCATGTGGATGTTGAGGTCGCCGAGGAGTAACAGACGTGGGGAGACGGATGAAGCAATGGTGAGGAGTTCAGTGAGATCAGAGAGGAAGGAGGGGTGTGGTTTGGGGGGGTGGTAAATGAGGATAACTGTCAGTGAGGGAGGGGCTTTGAAGGCGAGGAATTCGAAGGATGGTACTGAGGAAAGGGTGAGTTCTGTAGTCCGGATGTTCTGGTTGTAGATGACAGCCAGCCCACCACCACGGCGTGAGGGGCGGGGTTTAGTGATGTAATTAAAACCAGGGGGGGATGTTTGATTGAGGGAGAAGAAGTCATTGGGTTGTTGCCAGGTTTCAGTGAGCAGAAGGAAGTTGATGGATGAAATGTTGATGTGTGGTTCAGTTGTCTCTATATGCATTTAATCAAAACAATTGAGTTTGATATTAAATTCTCCTCTAATGGAAATGTGTCACCTGGAAGCACCTTGGATCTACTGTGATACAGAGCTGGAAGAAGTATTCAGATGTTTTAAAGTTAAAGTAACTAAACAGCAAAGTGAAGGCACTAATTTAGTATTCGCAATATGAACTCAAAGTACCAAACTGCCACATATTTGACAAATGGCCACGGATTTGTATTATTATTTATAACATTTTGGAAGATTAATTTCAATGCATTTATTGGAAGCAGTATTTTATTGGTGTTGCTGGTAGAGATAAGCTAAAATGTAACAATTGTAAAGTAGTGAAGTGGGAGTTTAAAGTAACAGAGAATGGAAAAATAATTAGAAGAACAAGTTCCTCAAAAATGTACTACATTTCATAAGCAAAGCGACTTCCTTATGCCCAGGCAATCTAAAATATATTCTATTATTGTCACGCTCCTAAGTTCATGTCACGGTTGTAGTTTTGTAGGTTTGGGTGTTTTTGCTGTTTTCCATGTCATGTTTTCCTCTGGGTTATTGTCTGGTCCTTTTCCCTGTGTTTTTCCTCTTGTCATTAGTTCCCTGGTGTGTCTAGTTATCTGATTGTGTTCACCTGTGGCCCTTGTGTTTCTCCTCCCCTGCCCAGCTGTTTCTTGTCCTGTGATTACCCTTCTGTGTATTTAGTCTTGTCTCCTCCTGTGTTCAGTGTTGGTGCTTCTTTTGTGTGTGACTTAGTTCACCGGAGAGTGTTTTGTCTGTTCCAAGTTTATGTTAGACCTTGAAATAAAGGTTATATCAAGTGTTATCTGCGTTTGGGTCCTACCTGCTTCACTCACCGTATCAATTATGTTCACACTTTGTGGCCTTTGGGGACTCCGTAGAATCACCGGAGACAATTACATTTCAGGAAGTTACTTTGAAACTTGCATGTAAAGTTTCACGCTATTTATTGTTAAATGAAAGGTAAAAAGTTTCACTATCACTTATATAACTTTGTCTGATCTCTGTCTCTCTCTGTGTGTGTAATGAGACGATTAAACTTCTTAATGTCAGTCTAAATAATAAAAGTTTGTTGGTGCGTCATGGCATGTGGCTCATTAAAAATAAGTACAGCTATTATCTACCTCTTGTATGACTGGTCGGCCCCACCTGCATTAGCAGGTAAACACAATGGAGGAAACAAATACATTCAAGTCAAACCACTGCATTCCAGCAGTCAGCAGCGCATTATATAAGCTGTGTGGGAACTACCTGAATGTTGCTTTAAGTTGTATCTGTATTTTTGTATTAGTGTCTACACACAATAACATAAAAGGAGCAAGTAAAGTTCATGTTTTTATTGTGTATGAGTGAGCATTCTGGTGCACTTTCTTAATAAAAAAATAAAAGCTTTACTGCCAGGAAGACTGAGTATGAAATGAAGACAAACTAGTTCACTGATCATGCAAGATAACCGTTGTTTATCCTTGTATTGTTTTTAGATAAACAAAAACTAGGTGTGTCTTGTTCTTGTTCTATCAGATGTTTAATGATTCAGCATGTTTTTACACTTTCCTGTTTAGATTCTGCCTCATGTTTGTTCTCATTGGTCCTTATGAAACAACATTTTCAATTTCTTATGCTATATTGCTCTAGGATTTCCTACTAAAATATTAGACACTTCGGACATGTATTAATCCTAGTTGATTTTGAGTCATCACTAGGCAAGGCAAGGCAAGTTTATTTATAGCGCACCTTTCAACACAACGCAATTCAAAGTGCTTTACAAGAATAAAAGACAATAAGATCTAACAGCACTAACATGTGCAGTCACATTTGTAAAATATCTTTTTAGAAATGTTGCTTCATTTGGATGGAAAATTTGAGAGGCGAAAATGTACCTCACTCTTAGTTTATCAAATCATTAACTCATACAAAAATAAAAAAATTGGCATCAACATCACGAAAACTAAACCGGTAGCAACCATGTTGTCAAAGTAGCAGCAAAAAGAGCCAATGTGATGTACTGCCCGCTTGTTTGATTGAGAGCTTGAATAACAACTGACAAGTGAAGAAATGCATTGATGAGATGTTGATGTGTGGTTCAGTTGTCTCTATATGCATTTAATCAAAACAATTGAGTTTGATATTAAATTCTCCTCTAATGGAAATGTGTCACCTGGAAGCACCTTGGATCTACTGTGATACAGAGCTGGAAGAAGTATTCAGATGTTTTACCTATAAGTTAAAGTTACTCAACAGCAAAGTGAAAGCACTTATTCAGTATTCACAATATGAATTCAAAGTACCAAACTCCCACATATTTGACAAATGGCCACGGATTTGTATTATTATTTATATCATTTTGGATGATTATTTCTGATGCATTTTTTGAAGCAGTATTTTATTGGTGTTGCTGGTTGAGATAAGCCAAGATATAACTAGGCTATTTATTGTTAGGAAAGTTAAATTAAACAATGTTGCCAAAGTATCAAAATACAAAATAATTACACAATAATATGATATACAAACAACATTGACATACATTTCAAATTGTTACATATTAATGATATAAACACAGTGATACAATTACACTTCAACATACGTGTGTGTTCTCTCTCTCTCTCTTTTCTCTCTCCCTCTCTTGCTTTAGGTTTTATCTGTAACTTTGTATTAGTGTCTACACACAATAACATACAAGGAGCAAGTAAAGTTTATTTTTTCGTTGTTTATGATGAGTGAGCATTCCGGTGCACTTTCTAAAATCAAATAAAAGCTTTACTGCCAGGAAGACTGAGTATGAAATGAAGACAAACTAGTTCACAGATCCTGCAAGAGAACCAGTGTTTCTCCTTGTATTGTTTTTAGAAATGAAACAACTAGGTGTGTCTTGTTCTTGTTCTATCAGATGTTTAATGATTCAGCATGTTTTTACACTTTCCTCTTTCGATTCTGCCTCATGTTTGTTCTCATTGGGCCTTAGGAAACAACATGTTCTATTCCAATGCTAAATTACTCTCTCATTTACTACTTACATAATAAACTCATAAATAAAATAAAATTGCATTGGTTTTTGTCGAAGGAACCGGAAGGAGTTTACTTCCGGGTTTTAGGACGCGTCACTGTGGCACTCTATATGCATTTAATCAAAAACAATTGAGTTTGACACTGCTGATTTTGCTCTAGCATAGTCCAAAGCATTTTGCCACAAACAGCTGAATAGGCCTCCTGTGCTTGCCCAGTAAGTACACACTGAAGTAACAGCATTTTGTCCGAATCTGACCAGTTTCTTGCCTCTGCTATGCATTCAAATAGAGTAAAAAAAAATTCAAAAAAAATGTTGACATTTTTTACCTAAGTTAAAGTTACTAAACAGCAAAGTGAAAGCACTGATTTAGTATTCGCAATATGAACTCAAAGTACCAAACTGCCACATATTTGTAAACAAATGGCCACAGATTTGTATATTATTATTTCTAACATTTTGGATGATTATTTCTGATGCATTTATTTGAAGCAGTATTTTAATGGTGTTGCTGGTAGATATAAGCCAAGATGTAACTATTTTATATGTGTAACTTAATCAATAATGCCGTGTCAAATCTTTTTTTTTTTTTTTACTTTATTTTCCTTTTTCTTAAGCAACACATACAGTTTCAGTTTCAGTGACAAAAAATTGCAGGTTGTCCATTTTCTGTTAACCGGGGGGGTTAACAGAAAATGGACAACCTGCAATTTTTTGTCCCCCCCCCTACAGAATAAGACAAGATTAATTGTACATAAATATTTTTGAAATAATAAACAAACAGATGGTTGAAAACACAGCACACATAAAAAAAATATATATATATATGACAAGGTGGAGATACATGTTAATCATGGTTGACTATAGAAAATCTGTGTTCTAATTCAGTTTTTTTATTTTTTTTATAAAAATAAATCAGTTAGGGAAGAGTAGGCAGTTTCAAACTTTCCATGTACGTTAAAAATGCTTGCCAGGCAGTGTTTCCCCTAGAATGGAGTCATAGCAGCGGTGCTAAGGCACTTGGGCCCAGCATAATGTGGGCGCGGAGCGCGTGGAATTTTTTAGTGTGTGCGCGTGCGAAGTGCGTCCCGCCAATTTGTTTCTATGTGTCAGCACAAGAAAGGCTCTTGAGGCCTAGGTGAGATTTTAGGTGAGATTTTATGTGTAAAGAATAAATGAAAAATCTCTACAAAACACAAATACACTGCAAAAACAGAAAGTTATTAACATAGGTAATAAACGTCAAAATGGGTTCAAATGTATTCAGTATCGTATGAACATATTTGAATTGGGGGTTGGACGTCACATCCTCTAGGGGGGTCCGGGGGTATGTTCCCCCGGGAGTTTTTTTTAAAAACATTTTACAGTAAAATGCTTCAATCTGGTGCACTTTGAGCACACAATTACTAGAGACCTGATCTAGGGGGTACAACTTTAAAACGCCCATATGAAAAAGATCGGTTTACATTTTAATAATCAAATAAGTATGTGAACATAACCAATAACCCACCATAGCCAATAACAAATAAATGTAACTTATTTTATTTTTGTTGTTCATTCATATCTTATTTTACCTAGTTAACATTTATTTATTTATGAATATTTTTGTATCTCTCCAACTTTAAACGATATTTTTGGTTTACTGTCCTATAGTATACATTGGAATGATTTCAAACCTGTTTTTATTTATCCTAATAATTATAAAGGAGTGCCATGGAAATATGTGTTTACATAATTTGTGGTCAAAACGTTTGAGACCCACTGAGATAACTTAGACTAAAATTAACTATCTAAATAGTCAGAGAGTCCTTAACCTCACTGAGCCTCTCAGTCTGACATGAGAGCTCTCCTCCACCCTGGTTGTAGAAACATCTACTTCTTATATCCGTTAGCGCAGCTAGCACCAGATTCTAATAACAACAGCGCCGGTACCGGTGCGCCCTCTCCCTTGCTCGCTCTCTCGCTACATCGCTCACACTTTGGCTGTGAGCTGCGGGCGCCTGATAAGCCAACATCCCCCACTTTCATCACTTACAGCGCCCATCGTACAGGGCAAATTAAACGTGTAACCGGGGTGAAAAGGTTGTTACATTTACTTAATTGTGATTGTTGTTACATTAAGGCCGAACATTTGGATGAGGGCCAACGGTCAAAAATGTTTTTTCCCTCCCAGAGCTACCAGCGCAGCGCCCCCCAGATCTGGTGCCCTAGGCGACCGTCTTTGTCGCCTATGCCAGTAACACAAATACTACAAATCCACATAACAAACAATCAAAAATGAAAAATGGTCGCCACTTATTATTATTTTAAGAAAAAAAAGTAAAGAAAAAAAAATATATATATATATTTTTTTGGTTACCTGTCTGGCGCCCCCTAGCAGCGGCGCTCATATTTCAGCAGCGGCGCTGCGCCGCCACTATTTGTATATAGGGGAAACACTGCCAGGTCCTATAGAATAGAAGTGTAGCCACCCAAAGTACACTTTATTTTCTCCATGTGTAGAAACATCATAAGTTCTGTCACCCAGTGGACATGAGTGGGAGACACCTCCTGCTTCCACCTCATAAGTATAAGTTGCCTTGCAATTAGGGAAGCAAAAGCAACAGCGTTTGAATAATGTCTGGAAAGGACAATGTCGTCAGGGACGACTCCAAAAATTGCAGTAAGAGGAGAAGGGGTACATTTTACTTTAAAGGTCTTAGAAAACGTATCAAATACGGATGTCCAATAATTATGAAGATTTGGACATGTCCAGAAAGTATGGATGAGGGACCCTGTTACTGACTTACATCTGTTGCATAAGGCATCTACCCCTGGATACATCTTTGCTAGTTTTTCCTTTGATAAATGAAGGCGGTGTAATACCTTGAATTGGAAAAGGCCAGGTCTGGCACAAATTGAGGAAGAGTGAACTCTTTGAAGGATGGACTGTCAATTATCATCTGTTATTTTAAATGCTAGATCATCTTCCCACTGAGATCTGATTGTCGAAAGAGAGGGAGAATGCAGGGAGGAAAGTACATTATACAACACCCTAATTACTCCTCTATTCTGCACATTTATTTCAAGAATTCTGTCTAAGGTTGTTTCCGCTGGTTTATTTGGAAACTGTGGGTATTTGCTACGTGTGAAATTTTGAATTTGGAAATAGCTGAAAAGATGGCCGGGTGGAATACAAAATCTTTCTGTCAACTGACTAAATGAGGCAAATACCTTGTTTATATACAGATCTTCAAAACTACGTATTCCCCCATTATTCCAGATCTTAAAAGCAGAATCCATCACAGAGGGTGGGAACATATGGTTAGAGTAAATCGGTGATCGTATAGACATCATATGTAATCCAAACCGTTTCCTACACTGTACCCAGATTCTAAGAGAATGATATACTAATTGATTACTCTTGTAGGTATACAATTCCAATGGAAGAGCTGATCCAAGCAAAGCCGGCAATGAAGTTCTACCGCAGTAGGCCAATTCAATAAGAATCCAAGCTGGTGTCTCTGTAGAAGGAGCAATTAGCCAATAGAGCATACTCCGTACATTCGCCGCCCAATAATATAATTGGAAATTGGGTAGGGCTAGCCCTCCTGATTGTTTTGTTCTTTGAAGGACATTTTTACGAATCCTAGGGGTTTTATTATTCCAAATAAATGCAGAAATATATTTGTCCAGAGTATTAAAATACTTTTTTGGTATACAAGTTGGAATACATTGAAACAAGTATAAGGATTTAGGTAGGGTGTTCATTTTCACTACATTAATGAGTCCAATTAGCGATAATGGGAGATTGCCCCATCTCTGAAAAACTTTCTTAGTAGTGTCAGATTTTTTAAGCTAATTGTTTTTTCTATTATGTTCACACGTTTTGGCCTTTGGGGACTTCATAGAATCACCGCAGACAATTACATTTCAGGAAGTTACTTTGAAAACTTGCATGTAAAGTTTCACTCTATATATTGTTAAATAAAAGTTAAAAACTTTCACTAACACTCATGTAACTGTGTCTCTCTCTCTCTCTCTCTCTCTCTCTCTCTCTCTCTCTCTCTCTCTCTCTCTCTCTCTCTCTCTCTCTCTCTCTCCCTCACTATAATGAGTTGATTATACTTCTTAATGTCAGTCTTAATAATAAAAGTATGTTGGTGCATCATGGCATGTGGCTCATTAAAAAAAAAGTACCGCTATTATCTACCTCTACAGTACCTCTGCATTAGCATTTTATTAGCTGAATGGTAGCTGATGACTTGCAATGATTGCAATGACTTTGTTGAAAACTTGAAAGTGAAATGTTAAACTGGAAGAGTAGGAACAATTATGAAGAAGCTTAATATTTAAATGAAAAGGTTTACAAAAGGTATAAACAACAAATTGTAAAGCCTCAATGTCCTGAAATAGCTGAATAATTAATAGTTGAATGGTTTCTGTTGCTGAAAGTACACTGAAAAAAAGGGGAAAGCGGGGTTGTTCAATTTGCAAATATGCAGTTAATATATGAGACATAATTTATTCATGTTTCTCGTCGAAACATGAATCAATGAAGTAGAACTATTTTAATCTTGAGGGCTTGTAGTTCTATAAGTCTCAATCATGTTAAGAAATAAGAAAAAAGTTATGTTTGTCTCTGTAACTCCGCCCACTGAGCACATACGTCAGCAGCTTGCTCTGCAGCCAATTACTCAGCTTCTAATTATTATTTACAAATATTTTATTCACAAATGAATATGTTCGGACTCAAACCCGTACTTTAATAGTTTCGTAATTGAACCTGAACAATATGGCACTTTAATGGACAAGATGTAAAGCAGTAAAATATTGCAAAATATATTTATTTTTAAAAATGTGAAGCTTTTTCTTTTTTAAACAAAGGAGGGGGGGAGGGGGGGGAGGGGTTCTATAATATTTTCTTCCCGCATCGGAGGAGTAAGCTGGTTCTGTCCCGAGAACATCTCTACAAGGTAAAAGTTATTTAAAGTTATTTAATGTCATCAAATGTTCGTCATAGTTACAGGTTATCACAAGACGCATTGTTTGCAAAAGCAGAGTTCACATTTGCCATTACAACGAGCAACGTAAATACAGCTGTCAATTTGTAAACATTGTCATTCACTGGTGTTAGCTAGGATAAAGCCATGAAAATCATAAGGTGAGTTTATATTGATTGACTTGTGTTTAGCGTGTTCTCATTCGTAACACTCCGTTCGATGTCTCAGTATGGGATGCGCCTCATCGCGGAGCAAACAGAAGCATCAATCTCATTACGCCAATCCTGATTGGCTGGTGATCTTGACGTCAGCGTCAGGGAATCTAACCCCTATAAGTAGCTTGCGCTACGCCGCATGCATCATTCAAACACCTCTTCTCGCTTCAGAGCACATCTCTACTGGTAGCCGGGCGAGCTCACACAGTCCACAGACGGAACCAAGCTATCCAAGCTAACTTCGGTCGACGGGCGCTCGCCGGCTACTTCTATATATACTTATGCAAGAAGACTGTTAATACTAACACACCAGTTAGTGTTGCAATCTACCTCACCGTTTCTTTCTTCGGAATTAAAGGTAAGGTTTTGATTTTTCAAGCTGGTAACACACCTGTTACTAACTTGCCTTTCCTCACTACCGACACCAAGGTAGCGGGGACGTTTTTTTTATTTTTCTCTCTCACACCAGAGGAGGGGAAGATAAAAAGGGTATTAACACACCAGTTAATATTCTTTGAGAATAAAATTCTACACCGTCGTTTTTTCTCCGGATTAACGAGAGGTGGGGAAGGATTTTTTCTCAGCAACGTACCTGTTACGGGCCGGTCCTCTCCACGCCGTCACCACGGCGACCGAGATGGACGCTTCTCTCCCTCACACCAGAGGAGTCAGGGACTCGGAGGCTCGGCTCTGCGGCTGCGGGTTGAAGATATCAGGCACAGACTCACACCAGTTCTGCTCGTCCTGCCTCGGGCTGGAACACGCCCAGGAGGCTATCGACAACCCCGGCTCGTGCAGACATTGTGCCCGCTTCACCATCAAGAGCCTCCGCCGACGGCTAGCACGCCAAGCTAGCTTGTCGGCTCAGGACTCCCTCATGTCCTCTGATTTACCGGACGGAAATCAGGACACGGGGGCGTCCGCCACAGAGATGAAGCCCCGCACTGTGTCGGTCTGGGGCTCATCAGTAGTGGCAGCTGCAGAACCGGAGTCCCGCGCCGTGTCAGGCTGGGACTCGGTGGCAGCGAGGGATGTGCGAGCGGAGCCCCGCGCTGTGTCAAGCTGGGGATACCAACTGGACCTCACCATGGTCTTGCCCGCGGATGATGTCCTGGAGTTGGACTACATGGAGGACGAAGAGGATGAAACCTCTGGATTCGTCCTGTCTGACTCTGATGAGCAAGACGATGATGTCTTCGTGTCATCAGCTCAGGCTGCAAAACCGGGAGCGATGGCTGCTCTCCCGGGCGATAGCACACCAGCTTCGCCCTGTCTGAGTATGGACCTGCAGGCCGTGTGTCAGCGTGCCGCAGCCAGACTAGACATCCCATGGCCCGAAATGGCCAAGGAGACCTCCAGGTCCCGTTACGAGGGGAAAAATTTGCCCCAAGCAACGAGGACAAAGAGGCAACTCCTGCCGTTCTTCCCGGAGATGTTGGATGAGGTGTCGGTCTCGTGGAGAGACCGGCCCTTCAGCAACAAGGCCCCAATCCAGGGTGCCTCCTCCCTAGACTGCGACGGTATGGAGAGGCTCGGCCTGCTCCGCATACCGCCGATGGAACCGCTGGTGGCAGCTCACCTCCTCCCGAGGATGGCGACTACACCGAGCAGGAACCCCACGCTGCCGGCAAAGGCGGACCGGTTCCAGTCAACCATGACTGAACGGTCCTACAGAGCCGCAGCATTGTCTGCCAGGGCTTTGAACATTTCCTCGCTGCTAACCGCTTACCAAGCGGAGCTCTGCGAGGATCTGTCGAGTAATCCTGGACCGGCAGTACTGGACGAGATAGCCGCGATCACGGACATCTGTCTCCGCGTTCAACGCTGCGCCGTCCAGGCCACGGGAAAGGCAATGGGAATTATGATGGTGCAGGAAAGAGCTAGATGGCTCAACCTCACCAACCTCCCAGACCGGGAAAGAGAGGATGTGCTGGACATGCCCATCGTTCCCGAGGGGATTTTTGGATCTGCGCTCGCTTCTATGCAGAAGAGATGCGAGTCCAAGAAGAAGGAAGACGAGGCCCTCCACCTCTGTCTTCCTCGAAGGGTCCAGCCGCTGCCTTCACAGCGGCAGTCCTTCGCCCAAGCTACCTCAGCTGCTCGGTTTAAAGTACCGAAACAGCAGAGGTCACGGCCCGCCCCGAGTCCCCAGCCCAGGCAGGAGACGAGGGCGAATTGGCCCAGAAAATCTCCGGTTCCGGCTGCAGCCCAGGCGCAGCCAACCCGGAATTTCGGCCAGCAGGCGAGGAAGAAGAAGCGGGCGGCCTGACAGCCTCCTCTTCTTCCCTCGGTGACGGAGCTGGAAGGTTCCCCAGCTCCAGATGTGTTCCCGCTGCCTCGAGAGATGCCTCAAAGCCATCCTCAAGTGCACCAAAACACATGTCACAATATTGTTCTGTTTTCTCGGATAAAGCATTTTCCGCTGACGCATCCAGGCCTCAGGCTGAGGGCGCAGCTCAGAAAAATGAAAGAGAAAACAATAAAAACAATAAAACCAATAAACAGCCCGCCATTTGTTCCCCTTTTGAGAGCAGCTACGGCCTCTCTCAAAAGGCGGACGATGAACGGGTCTGTGAAGGCACCGCCGCCACGCGCATGCGCAGTAACGACTGGGGCTGTGAGGCTACCACCGTCACGTGCAGGCGCAGTGTCGGTGGGGACTGTCAAATCGGGGTACCACCGTGTTCAGACACTAGAGGGCCCCATAACACAACAAATAGAGACTCAGAGGGCAAAAGACGTGACATCTCCGCTGGCTCTAAGGAGTGAACAGTGGAAGATGCTCACAACGTCTGCTTGGGTGTTCAAGACAGTTACACGGGGCTACAGACTCCAATTCGCTGTCACCCCCCCTCGCTTCTCGGGCGTTCTGTATTCACAGGCCCGAGGGGAGTCAGCCCACATTCTAGAAAGAGAGATTCTCTCACTTCTAGAAAAGAAGGCTATATCTATAATACCCGCCGAGCGGAGTCAGAGCAGCTTTTATTCCAATTATTTCCTCGTTCCCAAACGGGGAGGGAACGGAATTCGGCCAATACTAGATTTGAGGGCTCTGAACAAATATCTAAGAAGATACAAATTTAGAATGCTCACTCACACTCGTGCGACAAAACGACTGGTTTACATCAGTCGACCTGAAAGATGCGTATTTCCACATCCCAGTATATTACCCACACAGGAAATATCTGAGGTTCGCATTTCAGGGGATCTGTTACGAATACAGAGTACTTCCCTTTGGTCTGTCTCTCAGTCCAAGAGTGTTTGTACGGTGTACGGAAGCCGCGATAGCCCCGTTAAGACAACAGGGTATTCGCCTGGCAACCTACCTAGACGACTGGCTGCTTCTCGCACAGTCGGAACAGGAGGCTATTACGCAGACAAATGTCCTCGTAAAGCACCTGCTCAATCTGGGTTTCATAATAAACACAGAAAAGAGCATGTTGTGCCCGGCACAGACTGTACTCTTCCTGGGTTTACACCTGAACTCGGTGCCCTTTACAGCAGCCCGCCTGTCAGCAGAGAGAGTGAAAGCTTTCAGAGCTTGCCTCGCTCATTTCCAGCTGCGCAAACATGTTCTTTTCAGATCATGCCTGCGGTTACTGGGGCTCATGGCGTCAGCCATGCTGGTTGTACGACTGGGACGGTTACACATGAGGGAGTTTCAGCGCTGGGTAGCCGCTCTAAAACTAAACCCCGCGCGTCATGGCGCGCGGAGAGTGATGGTTACTGTGAAATGCGTAATGGCACTGCGCCACTGGCTGCACCCAACTTTTCTGGTACGGGGCGTGCCTATGGGTGCTGTCCTTTCACGCCTGTCAGACATGCGTCTGTGGTGGTCACCACAGACGCATGTCTGACAGGCTGGGGAGGTATTTACGAAGGTCGTCCGGTGAGGGTTCTCTGAAGCAGAGACCTCCAGCGGTCGCACATAAATTACCTGGAGCTTTTAGCGGTGTTCCTCACCCTAAAACGCTTTCTGCCTTTTCTCAGAGGACACCATGTCCTCGTGAGGACGGACAATACGACCACAATATCTTATATAAACCGACAAGGGGGTTTGCGCTCTCTCCAGTTACACATACTGGCACGCAAACTGATCTTGTGGAGCTGCGGCCGCCTCCTCTCTCTGAGAGCGACGCACGTACCGGGTGTGATGAACCTCGGTGCAGACCTGCTGTCCAGAGCTGCACCACTATATGCAGACTGGACTCTACATCCAAATGTTGTGAGCCAGCTGTGGGTGCGTTACGGCCGAGCCGCGGTAGATCTGTTCGCATCAAAAGAAAATGCTCACTGTCAGCTTTTCTTTTCAATGTGCGATCAAAACGCACCATTAGGCGTGGACGCGCTCGCGCACATTTGGCCTCCAGCCCTCCTGTACGCGTTCCCACCCCTGGCGCTGATACCCCCAACTCTGGCCAGAGTGAAGGAACGGCGACACACAATGATCCTGATAGCTCCGCACTGGCCTGCAATGTACTGGCTGGCGGAGATATATCAGCTGCTGTGCGGTCAGCCGTGGCAGCTCCCCCTACGCAGAGACATACTGTCTCAGGCGGGGGGGACGATCTTTCCCCCACATCCGGAGCGCATGGCCCTATGGGCCTGGCCCGTGAGTGGTATAATCTGAATGCAGTGGGTCTCCCGCAGAAGGTGATAAACACTATTCAGAGTGCAAGAGCTTCCTCCACTAGGTCTCTTTATGACTGTAAGTGGAGGGTGTTTGAGGACTGGTGCCTTCAAAAAGGGCACACCTCTTTTCAATGCCCTGTGGGAGTGATTTTATCATTTCTACAGGACCTAATTGATAAACACAGAGCTTTCTCCACGATAAAAGTCTACCTGGCTGCTATTGCTGCATGCCATGTGGGTTTTGAGGGTAAGACGGCCGGCCAACATCCTCTGGTCTGCCGTTTTATGAAGGGAGCTCGCAGGCTCCTCCCTGTTTCCAGGTCACTGGTGCTTTATGGGACTTGACAGTGGTTTTAGATGGGCTCACTCGAGCCCCTTTTGAACCCCTGGAAGAAGCTGACTTGAAGCACCTGTCACTCAAGACAGTGCTGTTACTGGCCCTGGCATCCGCCAAGCGAGTCAGTGACATTCATGCGCTATCTGTACATCCTTCATGCACTCAGTTCGCCCGAGGGTTAACGAGAGTGTTGCTGAAGCCCAACCCTGCCTTTATACCTAAGGTGGTTGGTTCATGTACCCCCATTGACATTGAGGCATTTCCTCCGCCGCTGTGTCCCTCCGGGGAACAGCAGCCGAATTTGCTATGTCCAGTCCGTGCTTTACGCACTTATATGGACAGATCAAAAGAGATTCGTCATAATGACCAACTCTTTGTGTCCTGGGCTAACCCTCAGAAGGGCAAGCCTGTTACTAAGCAACAGCTCTCTCACTGGATTGTGGAGGCAATTGCTTTGGCTTACACGAGTCAGGGTCTGCAGGCACCTTCGGGTTTGCGTGCTCATTCGACTCATGGTCTGGCTACATCCTGGGCTTTTTTCAGGGGTGTTTCCATCCAAGACATTTGTGCAGCGGCGAGCTGGTCCTCGCCGCTCACTTTTGTCCGCTTTTACAGATTAGACGTCTCTGCTCCCAGTGTGGCCCATGCAGTGCTGGGCCCCCTGCTGAGTTAGAGCTCTAACTGTTAAATTCTGGTTGGGTTTGGTGATTTTCGAGATAAGCTCGTCTGGCAATACGGGAGCTACAATATCCCATAGTGAGACATCGAACGGAGTGTTACGAATGAGAATTATAGGTTACTTACGTAACCCCAGTTCTCAGAGTAACATGAAGTGAGATGTCTCACCAGACGGCCCTCCTTGCTATGGTGAAGCGAGAAGAGGTTCTTATTTTGAATGATGCATGCGGCGTAGCGCAAGCTACTTATAGGGGTTAGATTCCCTGACGCTGACGTCAAGATCACCAGCCAATCAGGATTGGCGTAATGAGATTGATGCTTCTGTTTGCTCCGCGATGAGGCGCATCCCATAGTGAGACATCTCACTTCATGTTACTCTGAGAACTGGGGTTACGTAAGTAACCTATAGTTTTTATACTGTGAGTATTTGTAGATCGTAAGTCCGGCAGTTGCTTGATTTACAATATTTAAAACTATGAACCTTGCCCAAAGTTATGCACATTAAACCGAGCTCAGTGGGGAGGGGGGATTCATAGCTGATGGATGAGCTTGCGGCAAGTTTGCATCAATAGGCTACGTCTTGTTTTAAATGATTGTTTCATGTCTGCTGTCAGGTGTTGTAGAACTTTACTGCGTCGGTCCGGTTCTGCATGTCTACTCTTGTGCCGACTTTTAAGGGCGCTGATGCAGGTTGTAGGCCTACCTTACGTTAAGCGACCATCTTTACCCATTTAAAGTGTTGATTGTTAAAGATACAATATCGTCTGTGGGACCCCAGCTAGAAATGTTTGGTTCTAAAAACATTCTGAGAGTCATTGTTCTAAGAAGTTTTTCAGCGGGAAGTTTTTGTTTGGTTCCCAGAACGTTCTTCTGAAAGATAGGATAACGTTCTCTAAAAACATTCTTAAAATGTTTTGTGATAACAGTGTTAGAACATTATGCCCTCCTATTCTTAAAACGTTTTCAGCGGGAAGTTTTTGTTTGGTTCCCAGAACGTTCTTTTGAAAGGTAGGATAACGTTCTCTAAAAACATTCTTAAAATGTTTGGTGATAACCTCTTAAAATGTTTTGAAAACATTGTTAGAGCATTATGCACTACTGTTCTTAAAACATTTTCAGCAGAAGCTTTTATTTTGGTTCAGAGAATGTTCTTCTGAAAGGTAGGATAACGTTCTCTAAAAACATTCTTAAAATGTTTTTGCTAACATTGTAAGAACATTAAGCCCTACTGTTCTTAAAACATTTTCAGCTGCAAGTTAGATTTTTTATGTTGCCAGAATGTTACTATTTTAGAGAAGGATAACATGGTTTATGTTACAAAAAGTATGCAAATGTTTTGTGGTAACAATTTACTAAAATATGTTTACATTATTAGAACATAAAGACATAATATTCCTGTGATTGTTCAACTCAAAATTCCTGGGTAAGTGGACTGACCACTGTGGTCATTAGGATGATTATGATAGTTTACTTAACTATTGGAATTTGACTATTAACACATGTAAAAGGATGACTCGGAATCAGCTGGTGAAAGTAACATTTGTTTATTAGAAAAGGGGAGCTGGGAGTGGAGGTTGGTTATGGCGGCAGTGGGAAACAGTTGTTCCAGGGTGGGTAGAGAAGCCTGGCTGGTCTCGGGAGTGTGGAAGGCCTTGGATTCCTCCTGGGAGAGACACAAAAATGAGTGCGAGGCAAAAGCAGGCAAAGTTGTCAAAGAATATGCTGGTAAAGAGCTAGAGCGGCACGCAACAAACCGTTCACGGCAACAATACGGCAGGGAATGAGTGCAGGCTGCAGGTTTTCATAGTGTGGCTGATGAGCAGGTTGCAGGTGTGGTTGATTGGAGATTGCTCCCAGCCGTGTAGAGCAGACCAGCAGGCAGGTGGGGGGGGGGGGGGGGGCACTAACCCACTAACAGGGGTTTCAGGGACGGGCAGTGACAGTCGGTCCATTCTTCTATATGTCTGTCTTTGGTTTTCTAAGTGTTATTCGATCCATATGACAATAGAGATATGTGCATAAACAACAAAAACGCTTGGGGTATAATGTTCGAACAATGTTTTCACCAAACATTTTAAGAATGTTTTTAGAGAACGTTATCCTACCTTTCAGAAGTACATTCTACGAACCGAAGTAAAACTTCTCGATGAAACCATTCCTAGAACAATGAATGGTAACATTCTCAAAATGTTTTTAGAACCAACAATGTCTAGCTGGGAACTCAGACATGCCTACGCAAACATCCAAATTATCATGAATTACGTGCTTGTTTTTTTCTAAAAACGAAAATGTGGTGACATCAGATTTCTTTTAAACATCCTTTTCAAACAAATGCAGCAAGTTTGTTTTTTAAAGCGCACTACAAATAAATATGACGTTGAACATGACCCTGTTAATATTTCGCATCACAGGAACATTTTATAAAAAAATAATAACCTCCTGAAAACATTATCCAAATGTTGCTTTCAAAATGTTCTTCTTTGATTATCATGTAACATTGAGGGACTGTTTTATAAAGAACATCTTTAATGTGTTACCCAACAACGTCCAAAACACATCCTTAGAATGTTGCAGGCAAAACGTTCCACCTTTGTTAACATATCACATTGAAGGAACATTTTATAAAACACTTTCTGTCATCTCAGGCCTCAATAACATCCTGAACATTTTTTCAGAATGTTGCTTTGAACATGTTCTTCATTTGTTATCATGTAACATTGAGGGAATGTTTTATAAAGAACATCTTTAATGTGTTACCCAACAACGTCCAAAACACATCCTTAGAATGTTGCAAGGAAAACGTTCCACCTTTGTTAACATATCACATTAAATGAACGTTTTATAAAAAAACTTTCTGTCATCTCAGGTCTCAATAGCATCCTCAAAACATCTTCTGAATGTTGCAGTTAAAACGTTATGTCTTAGTTAACCTTAAACCTTATAGGAACATTATTTGAAAAAATAAACATCCTAAAAAGGTTATTTGAACATCAGATTAAAACGTTTCTTTAAAACCTTGTTAGAACCAATAGGTAACGTTAGCCAAAGTTGTGAGAACGTTCCCCGCTAGCAGGGACCGCAGTGTTTTCCCTAAAAAACTGTGTTTATGTCTCTGCTTTGATCCGCTCTGTGTTCATGTAAATACCGTAAATACACACAGATCAAAACAGATCAAAACAGAGACACAATATTGTTTGTGGGGGTGTGTCCCGGAAAGCGACACTTGATACTGGAAAGTGGAGGATATTAATGATTGTGTTATATTTTAGCAGCAGTGCACATACCATGAATATGGGGGACATGCCTGACAGATCAAGTAAGGGTCACGATCCACCCGCTGTGAAATGAACTTATTTTCCATATTTGCCGTACACTTGTGTTTACAGAAGTTGAGATGTTTCTCGGTTGTGATTGGTTGTTCCTCGTCACATGACGAGCGGTGCGCGCTGCTGCAGTGCACGTCTCCATTGAAACCAATGGAAATGAGCTCGCAACGCTGATGTGTATGGCTCCGTACAAAGTTGTACTCATTGCATTAGTATAGGCTACTGTAGCTTTTTACACTGGAGGCGCCCATCTCGTCCGAAGTCGGTTCATATTAACCTAAATGTACATAATTAAATGGTAAATGTCGCCTTTAAGGAGCAGAACATTTTTGTTTTATTTGTGTGTGAATAATGAAATAATTTCGAATATGTTTTTCTGTGATAGGTAATTGGTGTGGAGAAGATTGACCTCAGCCTTGTGTAACACAAGCACCAAAAGTGAATGCTGAGCACAGAATTATTTATACGAATCAGTTTCGATCAAACCTCTCTAATATAAATGTAGAAATGTCAGTGTGTGGACCAGCACATCAGAAGTCTAGGTTGCTCAGGAGAAAATGGATACTGTGCAACAAAGGTGAAAAGACACAAAGCAAACGTTGTTTGGAAAAGGTACAGAAAGCTATAATATGTATTCTCTCTTTCTTTCAAATAAACATTTTATATACATATATATTCAGCTACCTTGAATTTGAGAGTATTCTGGTTTTAATTATTTGTACCTATGTACTATTTTGATATAATTTAGTGTTATATTACTTCTATTTTAATTATCCCTATTTAATATAAACTAATGGTTTTATTTAAATGTAGTAGCTAAGCTATATATTTTAATTTTGGGAACCAGGACTCTGTATTTGACATGTTATTTCAGATTCTTAAATAAAATGAAAGAAAACTTATCACATTACTTCTATACACATATAGTTATAACATATTCAACATAGTATCAAACAATCAATAATAAATCAGTTCTTGCTCTCAACTTGTGAAGAGGAAAAGATGCGCAAGTTCTTGTCCTACCACCGTTGTGGGTAACTGGAATAGTTCTCTTCCTTTAGATAGGTCGATGGGTAGCTCGCCAGACTGAAATTCGCCACGGTACACCAGCAGAGATGAGGACAGCGTTCCAGTCAAAGAATCCAGAACATCTCCTTCACATCACACAAAAAAGACCCGACCAAGGGTATCATATAAGAGGCAATGCTCTTGGGGAAAAGTAGCAAAGTCGGTCAATCTACATCAAAAGTTGTCAAAATAATTACAATCCAAATCTACAGTGCTAATGCTACTGAGTCATCGTCCCAAAAAGGATAAACAGCGCATCTCACTTCCTGGTAGACAGGCAGACATGGGGCGGGTCTAAACTTTGATTGGCTTAGCCTTGCTTTACAACCACTTTAGATGGACAGGGGATTTATCTAATCACACTCATTTAAATGTTTTCATGAAGAATTGTCTAAATCATGTTGTCCTAAATTGCATATTGTGTATCTATATTGTGTATATTTTAGTTTCAAATAATTTATATTGTTTGTGTATGTAGTGCTAAGCCTTAAAGTAAAGTTGACATTTTAGTCAGTGTTATTTCTCAGTGTCTTAGTAACCGGGGTTACACACTCCCCTCTTAAAGGTGTGTACGTCCCGCAACACCTATCAGGTTGTCTGGTCACAGCCGAATGAGGATTTTCTGCTTGAACTTCCTCATAAGCATGACCGTGTAGTGTGTCTGTGAAAGCTACACTTAAGCCTTGGGAAAGGGACTGCACAATGGAGACTAGGGGATTTCCTAATTGGGGGTAGTGTAATCTATCTGGAATGGTTCTGGGTCTGTTGGAACGTCTGTGAAGAGCATCTTGTTCATCTTTATCTTCAGCAATGTCAGCCATTGTAGCTTTTGTCTTTGGCTTCTGAGGGTCATCATTGCTGGCAGACATGTTGAAGAGCACTGGGATGGCATCCTCCACGACATTTTGAATATTCTCTGATGGTTGTGTTCCTTCTGATGCAGTTTCAGACATTGTTCTGTCGTCAGGTACGTTTTCTCTTTCAGGTTCTTTTTCAGTTATGTCATTCACAATGGTGTTTTCTCCAACTTGACTGATGCCTCTTTTCAGTGAACAATCAGGTTTGATGACCTCAGATTCGGCTAATTGCTCTGTGCTCATCAGGACTCCAGGATGGGGGACAGCTACTGTTGCTTGAGGGTTTTGCTCAGCTGAGGACTCAATTGGAATAATCCCAATAGGACTGCCTAGTCCTTCATCTTCCATATGGGTATTCTCTTTCAGCTCGATTTGGTATGAGTGCCAAGCACTTTCCACATACTGAGAGTTGACATTCCAGTTCACAGGAACTTCTTCATCTGACTGATCTTGATTCACGTTTTCATCTGCATCTTGTGCAGCAGGATTTAAGCAAGTGTTCTGCCGGGTCCTTTTCCGTGAGACTGGTTTCCGGCGAGGTTACATTGTCTTCTGTTGCAGGGAGAAATCCGCAAAGGCAATAAGAGATCTCTGTGTAACGTCCTCAGCGGTACATCTTGTTTCTCGGGTCTCACTGTGTACACTGGAAGATCACCGGCCCGCTTTGTCACCACATGAATTGCAGGTTCCCACTTGTCAGCAAGTTTATGCTTCCCTCGAAGACGAACACTTCTTACCAGCACACGGTCACCAACTTCAAGTGTAGACTCTGTGATGCGTCGATCAAATCTGGCTTTGTTCCTTGCAGCATTTTTAGCAGCATTGCTGGATGTGAGTTGGTAACTCTCCTTCAGATGAGACTTCAAGTTCCGTACATAGTCTGAGTGAGATGTTTGGTTGCGTTCAAAGAGTCGGATACCAAATGCCAAGTCAATAGGTAACCTAGGTTGCCTCCCGAACATCAACTCGTAAGGGCTGAACCCAGTGACATTGTTCTTAGTGCAATTGTAGGCATGCACCAATGGGCGTACAAAGTCTCGCCAATGCGCCTTGTCTCTGTCTTGTAAGGTTCCCAACATGCTTAAAAGCGTCCGATTGAACCTTTCAACTGGGTTTCCTCTTGGATGGTATGGAGTTGTCCGAACTTTCTGAATCCCTGCCACTTCACAAAGCTCTTTAATTGTCTTTGATTCAAAGTCAGGTCCTTGGTCACTGTGTAAGCGCTCTGGGAAACCATAATGGATGATGAAGTTCTCCCAGAGGCATTTGGCCACGGTACAAGCTTTCTGGTTGGGTGTGGGCATAGCAACTGCATATTTTGTGAAATGGTCTTTGATCACCAGGACATTGATTGGGTTGCTTCTGTCAGGTTCGATCGAGAGAGTTACTTTTATGTTGACCAACTGCGCAGCCTTTTGAGGTGGGGTCTTTCTCCGAATGCAGCAGTCACACGTCTTCACTTTTGCTTCCACCTCAGCAGCCATTTTAGGCCAGTAAAACCGGGATCGCAGGAGATCTGTAGTTCGCTCTATTCCTAAGTAACCCATGTCGTCATGCAGACTCTTCATGACAGATGTCCTGAGCTCTTTGGGTAACACCAGTTGGAATGTGGTGTGTTCTTCTTCTTTCCTCCTTCGATAGAAGATTCACTCTTTTATCTCCAATCGAGGCAATTCTCTCAACAGCAACGCAAGTTCAGGGAGCTCTTGTCGTGCAGTAGGTGGGGGTGTTTGCCCAGTCTCTAGTTGGAATATGACTTCTCGGATACTGGGGTCAGCTCTCTGCTTTTCTTCTATCTCTTCCCTGGACAAATGCTGGATAGTTAGAGTTCCCTCTGCCTGTTCTTCTTGCTCAAAGATAGAAGGAATGACGTCTGCATACATAGCAAGGGATTCGACGAGTGTGATGCAAGGGTCAAGTGATTGGTTTTCTGGATCTTGGCGAAGTAAAAGACATTCACAGATTACTTGGACTACTTCTGGGTCCACTTCAGTAACATTTTCACTATCAGGAGAATGACGTAAGGTGAACTGATGGATTCGTTCACGCTCCTTTTGAGATTCGAGATCATTAATCAGGTCTCCATGAGGACGTCTTGACAGACCATCAGCATCCAGATTTTGTTTCCCTGCACGGTACTGAAGTGTGAATGAGAATGTGGACAGGGCAGACAGCCATCGATAACTGGTAGCATCCAGTTTCACTGAAGTGAGTATGTAGGTTAGTGGATTGCTGTCAGTGACGACGGTGAACTGATTTTCATACAGAAAGTCGTTGAATGTTTCTGTCACGCTCCACTTAAGGGCTAAAAACTCCAGCTTATGGGCAGGATAGCGAGCTTCGCTGTGAGATAGTCCTCTGCTGGCGAATGCAATTGGTCGCATCTGTCATTCTGTTCCTGGTAAAGTGCAGCTCCCAAGCCAGTGGTGCTGGCGTCGGTGTGCAAAGTGTAAGGCAATGCAGGGTTTGCGAAACCCAATACTGGGGCAGTGGTAAGCTTGTCAATTAGGGCTGCAACAAACGACTAATTTGATAATCGATTAATCTATCGATTAATGAAACGATTAATCGATTATTCGGATCGTTAAGGTTTTAACTGTACTACTACTTATATCAATACTGCTTATCGATCCGGTCCTTTCAACGATAGTATTAACAGTTCTTTTGACAAGAAATAAGGTAAACTAACTCAACAAATTGTGAACAAAACTAACATTGCTTTTTATTTGAATTAAATGCATAATATTTCACATTAAAAGAAACAACAATGTTTTAACAAATCATATTAAATAATGTGATGACAGAACTGTAAACAGAATAGCTGAAACTTTAACAAAATAACTAATTCAGTTACCTCTAATCATTAACCTATGTTTTTATAACTGAGTTAACTCTGCGTGTTGCTGCTAGCATACATAGCACCTGACGTGGAAAGGTTACTCTTGGAAGGGGCTAAAGAGCTACTAGAAAGACAGCCGAACCCGGTGCATTTCTCCGTCTGAATGTGGTGCACTTTTGCTAAATGTTTAGACAAATTGCTCGTTTTACCGCCTTTATATGATAAACTGTTATTGCAATTTTGGTAACGAGCATTGTCCACATCGAGACGGATAAAGTTTAACCACACCTCGGAGCGCGTTCTCTCCGCCATCTCCTGCGTGTGTGTGTAAACTGCCCCGCCCCCTCACAAGCAGGCGGGGGAGAGATCGCTCGTCTGAATTCGGAAGATCGAAAATACATTATAGACGCATTTTGTAGTCATATTGCATATTAGAAACTGAGTTGGCGACACTAAGACTGCGATATAATGTTTATGTAGCAATAATACATAACATATGTTTTTAAATGTCTCCTGTACCCATACAAAAGAGCGATAACGTTGGAGCTTAACGGGGTGTAGAACACATGTGATGACGTCACCAACGAATCGACGACTGAATTAGTTGCCAACTAATTTGGTAATCGATTTTAATCGATTAAGTCGATTAGTTGTTGCACCCCTATTGTCAATGACTGTCTCAAAAGCATACTTGCATGAAGGAGTTCAACGATCGTTGAAAGGTTCTTTCGGGTTGCGATAAACCACGCTTTTCTCTTTTGGGCTCTTGGTCTTTCGCAGAGGTGGGTAGCCAACTGTTAAATCTGTTAATGGTTTGACTATCTTGGAATAACCTTCGATAAATCGCCGATAGTATCCCGAAAACCCCAAGAATGACCTCAGTTCTTTCAGGTCCTTCGGGCTTGGTCAGGTCTTTAAGGCGTTGATCTTTTCATGATCTGTTTTGACACCGTCCCTTGAAACGACGTGTCCCAAGTACCTCACTGATGACTGAAAGAACTTACACTTTTCCACTGATAGCTTTAAGCCATACTCTTTGAGACGGTTAAGGACTCGCAGTAATCTTGTCTCGTGTTCCTCTAGAGCAGGGGTGGGGAAACTCCGGCCCCCGGGCCGTATACGGCCTGCGAGACCATTTGCTACGGCCCTCGAGGTAATTTATAAACAAACGCAAAAAAGAAAAAAATTAAAGAAATCTAGACCGCAAAAAAATTAAACAGGCAAGTGCCTGTTTTTCCTGGCCAAGGTCAGGGTCCTTGAACACAACACGAGCCTAACGTGTCATCACGTGGTATGTGTCTCGTCAGACAGGGGAGCATGGCAGGGGAGCACCAGAACGTCACTTCGGCACTTCCAAAAATTGCAGTACCCATAAGGAGCCGTACACATGCCGCAGTTTCTGCGTGGCTGTGTCTTTAGTTGTAAACCCAGTGGCGATCTGTTCATCATACTGATCATACAGTCAATAACGTTGTTGTTATTAGCATCTGGTTAGCTAGCTATGCTAACGAATATATAAGAAGCTTTATCTCCAACCAGTGAGGTAAAGGCACATCTTTATATGATAGTTTTAAAAAACAAGAGAATAAAGTAAACAGGTATAAAATACTATATGACAGTAAATACAAGTTGTTATTAATAAACAAGAATACAGTTTGAAAGGGGAGTGATTTGTAAATTATCCATAAAGAAAAATACATCTGCTTCCAGTTCTGTTTCGTATGGGTGTTGAGAGATGTATCCATAGATCTCCTAATGTTGCTCTCAAAGTGCACCAGATTGACATTTAAAAACAAATCTTCCCGGGGAGGTGAGGACCCCCCTAGAGGAGGTTAGGTCCCCCCCCCTACACTATTAAATCACGTCAACATGGATAGGAAATATACTTTCTGTTTTGGTGGTCATGCCACAACCGTGCACGTGAATGCATGCACGAGTCATGGTAAAATCTCTGGATTAAGAGTTTGCAAAGGCGAAATGAATGGGCTGTGATTTTAGTATTTTTAAGCAGAGGTCAATAATTTGTACGGCCCTCGGAGGATGTTTCAAAAATTGAAATGGCCCTTGAGAGGAAAAAGGTTCCCCACCCCTGCTCTAGAGTCTCAGAGAATATAATGATGTCATCCAGAAAGACAATAGCCTCCTTGAGGTTCATGTCGCCCATACATTTCTCCATTCATCTCTGGAAAGTACTTGGTGCGTTGGTGATTCCTTGGGGCATTCGCTGGAATTCCCAGAATCCCAACGGACACACAAAAGCAGTCTTTGCCTTGTCTCTTTCATCCATTTCGATTTGGTAATACCCCGACTTGAGATCCAACACAGAGAACCATTTAGATCCATGCAGTGCTTTGAAGGTCTCCTCCAAGCTTGGCAAGGCATAGGCATCCTTTACTGTCTGTAGGTTTAATCGGCGGTAATTGATGCAGAGCCGCACGTCACAATTTTTTTTCCGGACTACTACAATAGGAGAGGAAAAAGAAGACTCAGACTCTCGGATGATTCCTGCGTCCAGCTGCTCTTGGAGGTGTCTGCGGACAGCTTGTATGTCATTGGGATGAATGGGACGAGCTCTTTGCTTGACAGGGGTCTCATCATGAAGGTTGATGTGGTGTTTCACTTTGTCTGTCCTTCCCAAGTCCAATTCATGCTGTGAGAACACATCTGGCATAGCTTGTAACTTCTGCTCCACTCTCTCCCTCCATTCTGCAGGAATTGGGGAGTCTGCGAAGTTGAATGTCTTTGGAGAAGCTTTGGATGGGTCAAGCTGATGAGCTGTAGGATCTCCAGTCTTTGTTTTTCCTATTTCAGGGAGCACTTGCTGTATGCCGTTGAGCTCAGCCAAGACACTTCTTGGTGGCAGCTGAATGTTATGCTGTGTCTCATTGGTTAGCAAGACTGGTACTCTATAAGGCGCCCTGGTCAGCAGGGTGAGTAAACCACAGGTAACCATTATGCCACCTGGAAGGAAGCTTGAGGATGGAGGCTCCATTAAGCCCCACTTCTCTGTATGCGCACTGTGGATATTTACCACTCCTTCCAGTACAACTCTTTGTCCTGCGGGGATGACCTCTGGCGATTTCCCTTCCAGTCTCACTGATCCCAGGTTGCCGTTTTGTACTTGCTTCTGTCTTAGTTCAAGTGTTTTCAGCACTGCTCGATAGCCATAAGGAGATGGTTGGTGATGAGCAGGGTTTGTCTCAATGTATTGTTCGTACATTACGTCCAATGTGTTGGTGCCAATCAACACTGGTGATGAGGTCATGGCACGGCAATCTGGAACCACAAGGGCTAAGGTAGGTACTTCAATGTCTGAACCAAGAAAGCGCTTTGGAAAGGTTATACTGAGCTCTATGTAACCTTTATACGGGACTGTCTGGCCATTAGCGCCTTCAATTTCCAGTAGGTCGTCTAAGGGGTGAATAGTCTTTGAGGCCAACTTCTCTTCATAGAAGGACTGGGTGACGGTAGTGACCTGTGATCCTGTGTCCAACAAAGAGCTGCGCTCCTCCCCTGCAATAAGAACTTCAGCAGTACATCTGGTTCCCACTAACCTTTTTGGTAGGTAACCCCAGTTATAAGTAGAGGTTTGCCTCAGGCTAGCTCTTTGCTTGCCCTGGGGACGTTGTTGATGTCCTCCAGCTCCCATCAGTCCCGTGACCGAAGCTGATTCTAGTTTAATTGGATGTTGGAAGAGCTGCCTTGGGTTTCCCATAGAACTTGTCTTTCCTGCAACTGATTCTTCTTGGCAGAAACTAATGCTTGATTAGGCGCCTCACTGCAATTTGGTGCAATGTGCCCATCCCCACCACAGCGGAAGCAATACCAGGGACGTGGCCTTCCGTGCTGTATTCTGGCTGTAGCGGTCGAAGAGTTATTTGCCCTCTGATGTGCATTTGCTCCAATAACTGCGATGGCATGTTATTATCTCCTTCACAGGCGCAGGTACATTGAAGATGTGCTGCAACTCGTTGCCTTGGGGCTCCAAGATGTTGTCTCATCCGAACTGCTTTTGCAGCCTGCCTCTCTTCTTCTGTACGCAGGAGCAACAGAACCTCTGGAAAAGATGGTGGGTTATGCTTCTCTGATCCAACTGAAGAGCAGTTAGCATAGCACTGTGTCCCAGCAACCTCTGCAAAATTCCCTCAGTAAGTGTTCATTCTGTTCTGCATGTACTACGCCCCCTCTTTTCACAGCCTGGCTTAGAATCAACTGCAGCCTATTCAGGTAGTGGGAGGGTTTCTCCCCGGCATCCTGTAGCATATTCATGAACTTTGCAAAAAGCTCCTCGCAGTCATCAAAAGTGCCGAAAGCAGAATCCAACAGCTGCAAGTAGTCAGTTGGAGAAGTGTGAGGGCCTAGCTGCTTCACTATATCAGCTGCAGGAGATAGAAGGCTTTCAAGTATCTTTCTTGCTCTGTGTATATCAGATATCGCTGGGTCTTTAAGAATGAGCTCAAGGTTCGCTCTCCAAGTGTCGTAATCCACTTCACTGCTGGGATAAGGACACTTCCCAGAGAAGGATCTGAGTCTGTTAGACGTGTTAGCAGGATAAGATGCTTCTGCATTCCTTACAATGTGCTCCACCACAACTCTCTGTATATCAGGTGGGTTAACATCATCAATCCGGAGGCTGGAAGGGTTCTTTACTCCAATAGCAGGACGTGCTGCCTCACCATCAAAGGCCAAGGGCGTTGCAGTAAGCTTGTACTCACAGCGACGGTCATGACTGTCGGGCGAGGAATGTACTTGCCCGATAACATTTTGTGTGGAATCCGTCTCAAGAGCTTCATCAGTTCTCTGTAGTGTGGAAGCATCACTGTTAGCTGCCTTGAGTTTAGCAAGTTATTTTGCAAGGAGTTCCTCAAGTGTCTTGCCAGTTACTTGTGCAACTGCCTGCAACTGCTCCAGGTAGGTTTCAGTAGTGGTGCTGCTTATTTCAGGAGCATACACATCTGCTAGTACTCTTAGGTGGTACAAAGTCTCAACATCAGGCTGGAATGTGCCTGGCAACAGGGGTTTAAGTGTCTGCATCACTGTGTCATCAGTGTATTCTACTATTACATGTTCATGAAACTTTGTATTAGGAGCATCAATGCTAACCATGTTAGCAATAGAGCCATATTGTTTAAGGTGTTCATCTAATTCTTTGCAGAAGGTTTCCATTTAAATCCTCTGAACCTACAAACACAAACCGCTTTCTGTGCATGGATCGCTGTGCATTCGTGTGTGGGTTTTTTGGGACTCCCCTGATGCTCACCCGATTCGTACTTGTAATTTCTCTCATCTATAGCCAATCAGATGTCTCCTCCAGTCTAAGCCAATCACATGAGCGCGCCCCCACGAGGGTAGGATTTATTGCGTTCATGACACTTCATATACGCATTTTGCGCAGTCCGGTCAGCTCGCTAAACAGAGGGCGGAGCTTCAGGTGATCATGCAGAGCTGCGTGTCTCCGTCAGACTCAGCAGCTGATCTGATCTCTCTCTCGCGTCCGGTTATACTTCACTCGCGTTTATGTCCATATCGATCAGATCCAGCTCTCCTGATCGGCCTTTATAGAGAGCACCGATCAAACTATTTAGAATGAATATCGGCTGATAATGACCGGCGGGGCTCCCCCCCGTTGACAGTTCACTGTCTAGCACTGGCTTCGTAGTGCACTGGTCGATTAGGCTAAGCTAACCTGTAGCTGCTCCCGCCACACTCACAACAACTTCATACAGATGTGGCGCTTCATTTCAGACAGTTTGAAACGCGAGGGCCGTGATTGGTACGTGATCTGCCCTCGCTCAAGGGAAAACCTCCAGCTTGACTTGAGACCTCATTTATGTTTATAAATAGCCGAATTGACATGAAATCACTGACACATATGAATATACTGTATTCAACTTCATTAAAACGTTATTAACGTGCCTAAACTCAGTAATTCACTAAAAATACTTATATTTTAATGGAGCCTCGTCGGCAGATCAGGATCCCGACGCGTAGCGGATCAGCATGAAGGGTGTTATTTTTCCCCATAAGGAACAAGTCGCTGCAAATTATCCCGCTTATTACATGGCCACATTCTCAACAAAGTAACGACATGACTCCCAATATTAATTGAAATGCTTTTATGGATTTAGAAAATGTTTTTATTGATTTAAAAAATAGTTGTATGTATTGATTTAAATTGACATGCATCCGCTAAGAAAAATGATCCGTTGTTACCGTTTTTTAAACAGTCTCAATGAAACGGCAGCTCTCAGAATCGAAAACTCCACCCTCTGCTCACTCCTTTCCTGTACAATACAGGTCCAGCCAGGCTGGTTCAGCCACTAACATATTCATATTTCTCTTTAACTGAAGTGATCAAATAAAGTCAACATTTCACAGTGTTTACAAACATTGACTATACCGTTCACCAGCCCCCACTCCCCTATGCCTATGTATGTTGCGAACTCTTTGTTTAAAACTAATTTGCCATCGGAATGTGTGTGTCCCAACCCCCCCCCCTGTGATCTCTCTGCTCCAGCAGTCTGGTTTGTGTTCGCATATTTATGCTGTTGCAGTTCCTGTTAACCCAACGAACCAGGGAGCCAGCTTCCTGGTGGCGACATGGAGAGGAAGATCCTTGGTAGATAACCACACTCGTTGTCCGGCCTGGTACTTAGGGGACGGATTTCGTTTCCGGTCGGCCAATACCTTCATGCGAATAGCACTCCTCTGCAACATATGGCGAATTCCCGCCCAGACCTGACGGCAGCGGCGAACCAGAGCATGGGCTGATGGTACGGTGACCTCCTTCTCGAGTTCCGGAAACAATGGAGGTTGGTATCCATGGACACATTGAAACGGAGAGATACCGGTGGCTGATTTGGGTAACGTGTTGTGCGCATACTCAACCCAAATCAGACTTTTACTCCAGGTGGTACGTTTCTCGGACACCAGGCATCTCAGAAAGGTCTCCAAATCCTGATTCATTCTCTCCGCTTGTCCATTCGACTGTGGGTGATATCCGGAGGTTAGGCTTACAGTGGCTTGGATTAGGCGACAAAACTCCTTCCAAAAACATGACACGAATTGTGGGCCTCGGTCTGAAACGACATCACTGGGAAAACCATGGATCCTGAACACATGGGAGAACATAGCCTCTGCTGTTTCTTTGGCAGTAGGTAACTTGGAAATGGCGATAAAGTGTACCATTTTAGAAAACCTATCAATCACAGTGAGTATTGTGGTATTACCTGCCGATGTTGGTAATCCTGTCACAAAGTCCAACGCAATGTGAGACCATGGTCTGTGGGGAATGGGCAGAGGTTGAAGAAGACCTGCTGCAGCTTGACGAGAAGTTTTGTTCCTGGCACACACAGGGCACATTGCCACATATTCTGCAACATCCTTCCACATAGCAGGCCACCAGAGTCTGTGTCTCACCATGAAGAGGGTCCTCTTGTTTCCAGGATGACAGGTAAGTACAGACGTATGGGCCCAATGAACAACTTGAGATCGAAGTTGCTCCGGCACAAACAAGCGATTCTGAGGACACCCTCTAGGGACAGGATTCCCGCTGTTTGCCTGTTTGACCTTGACTTCAATGGGCCAGGTCACACTCCCTATCACTCGGTCTGGCCGCAGAATGGTTTCTGGACTCTTGGGAACTGGCTCAGGATCATACATTCTGGAGAGTGCATCATGCTTTCCGTTCTGTGAACCAGGTCGATATAACAGAGTGAAACTAAATCTATTAAAGAATAGAGCCCATCTGGCCTGCCTAGAGTTCAAACGTTTGACCTTCCTGATGTATTGCAGGTTTTTGTGATCCGTCCAGACCAGGAAATCCTGCTCCGCTCCCTCCAACCAGTGCCGCCACTCCTCCAAAGCAATCTTCACAGCCAACAGTTCCCGATTTCCCACGTCATAATTCCTCTCAGCAGATGACAGCTTTCGGGGGAGATAGGCACAAGGATGAAGCTTGTTGTCCGCCGTTGACCTCTTGGACAATATATCCCCAACGCCGTCGTTGGAGGCGTCTACCTCTACCACAAACTGTCGGCTCGTATCAGGTACAGTCAGAATGGGAGCTGTTGTGAACCTTTTCTTCAGTGTCTGGAAAGAGTCCTCTGCCTGTGAAGTCCACACAAACTGAACATGGGGAGAGGTAAGGGCATGGAGAGGAGAGGCAATGGCACTGAAATTGCGTATGAAACGTCTGTAAAAGTTAGCAAACCCCAAGAATTGCTGAACTTTTTGTCTTGGACTTGGCTGTGACGAAGGTAACTTCGTCACTGTGCATACATTTGTATACAATTTTATACTATTGATTGATGTAGTGTTTATTGTATTTTATGTTGAAATGTGTTCCCCTTTCCCCATGTCTGTTGTTCACCTGGTGCCCTGTGTTGTCTCCTCCCCCCCACCTGTGTCTAATTGCTCCCCCCTCACCTGTGTCCTGTTCGGTTGATTGGGTTGTGCATTTAGGCTCTGGGGTTTTTCTGTTTGAGGGAGTTTGGGTGAGATCCTGGTGGCTACAGGCTGTGCCCACGTGAACAGCAGCAGCAGGATTGAGGCTGTGTGTATTGTGTTCATGTTGTAATAAATACACCTGCAGCGCAGCACGGAGGAGAAGGAGGAGCGCGAGAGGGAGCTCCTCAGCATGAAGAAGCAGATGGCCACTCTGATGCAGTAGCTCCGGGCGGACCCCGCTCAGCTGGAGAGGTCGCAGTCCATGCTATCTGTGAAGAACGGAGGGATACAGGACCTCAGAAGGAAATCTCTGTCAGAGCGTCAGAGAGTTTTGGAGCTGGAGAGGAAGCTCTACTCAACTGAACGGCTGCTCAAACAGACTCAAAGTGACAAGATTAAACTGCAGATCAGAGTAGGGGAGCTGCAACACAAGTATGAACCCAAAGAAGCAAAAAAGGATCGGATCCCGAAGAGGAAAAAAGAGAAGCTTCCTTTCGACATCACAGCACCCTCTGAGGAAACCACGCTGCACAAGGGGCCGCAGGTTGTTGCCGTTTGGATAGACATCACCAAGATAACGAATTCAGACGCTGAAGCAGCTAATACAGCTGAGACAGAAAAGCTCCCGGTTGATGAGCTGGTCAGGAAGGGGTACGATGAGGATCACATTTGTTGTTCAATGTAGTAATGAATATAATTTAGTTCCAATTTGATATAATTACGGCAGACATATTTGTTAACTTTAATGTGCAAGTAATATAAGTATTTTTTTAATGTGCAAATGCTGTAATCAGTTCAGTGCGATGTGTAACTGTACATGAAAGGCGGCCGTCCAAAGCGCTAGCCTGTAATGGCTGATCTAAAAAGAACAATGTTTAAGTTCAAACTTTTAGCCCTGTCTAACAAGCTCTCATCAGCCCCAGAATCAATTAATGCATCCTGAGTCACAGTTTTATCATTAAGTTTCATTTGTACCTGAATCAATTTTCTCGAGGGAGGATCGAAAGAAGTCACTCGGCTCACCAGCGTCCCTCTTCCTGCTGATGAGCCTGATCTTTTGCCGAACAGGCTGCCAGAACATGACCATGCTGCACCGCCACTCCCGTAGCCGGCGCTGACGCTCCTCCGGGGTGAGTTTGGCTCTTCCGAGCTGCACCTGTTCCTCCACGGCGATAGGGGGCGCTGGTCGCTCTGGAGACGAAGTCCGGGTATTTCTCCGCCAAGTGTAGTGCTCCCTCGGTAACTCCCGTCTGAACAGTGGATTGGATATTGCATTCTTTCCTTTCACCCGACGTCTCTTTGCTAGATGTTGGTCCACCCGGATAGCCATGGCGATGAGCGAGTCCAATTCTTCAGGAAGCTCTAATGGAGCTAACTGATCCTTTATGGGATCCGCTAATCCATGCAGAAACGCATCAAAAAGAGCCGCTGAGTTCCACCCACTCTCCGCTGAGTTCCACCCACTCTCCGCTGCCAGGGTCCGGAATTCGATAGCGTAATCCGCCACTGTCCTCTGCCGTTGTTTGATGTTCACCAGGGCTCTCGCTGACTCTCTCCCGGGTGATGTCTGGTCAAAAATCTTGCTCATGGTATCCATGAACAGTCTTAATGAATGGCAAACATGCGAGTCCCGGGACCACTCCGCTGTTGCCCAGGCTCCCGCTCTGCCCGTCAGATGAAACACAATAAACGCTACCTTAGCTTGATCGGTGGGAAATGCTGCGGGCTGGTGTTTGAAGTGGAGATCGCACTGAACCAAGAATGGACGACAGTTACCAGAGTCTCCGGAGAACTTCTCTGGCGAAGCGAGGCGGAGCGTAGTCGAAGACATGGGTACTTGAATGGGGATATCAGCAAACCCGACCTCCGCTGGACCGGAAAACTCTGCCGCAGGAACAGCAGGGTAAGCCTCGCGCACCTTCTCAGCCAGGGGATTTATATCCGTTGACACTGTAGACTGGAAGTTGTGCTGACGGGCATTTAAGTCCAGGACCCCTTGATTTATTGCTGTCAGCTGTCCCTCATGTTGATGAAGGAGTGTTCTTTGCGCCTGCAAGGCCGTCTTTAACGTGGTGGAATCGGCTGAGTCCATCTTGTAAGGTCGGTTCGTTCTGACACGAAGGACTCACAAGAACTCAGATGCATGATTCGGTTGACTTCAAAAATATCTTTTATTTATAAAAGACTTTTCAAAACAAAAGATCACTAGGTTCTACTAGGATTCTCACAAGATGTCTAGGTTTAACTAGGTTGCTGAACAGATCACTAGTGTTTACAGACATGGACTCGACATGGAGACAAGACGAACTGACAAAAGACAAAAGGAGAGCAGTGTCACGATCTGTCTGTGTTGTGTTTTGTCTTGTCTAGATCTGTCTTTTGTTTTCTGTCTGCGTTGTGCTTTGTCTTGTTTAGATTTTTCCTTTGCTGTCTGTCATGGTTGGTTCCTCGTTTGTCTGAGACTGTGTTCTCAGAGTAGTGTTCTGTTTTTTGTCACCTACAACCTTGAAATAAAGGTATTTTTCTTTGTTCAATCTGCATTTGGGTCCTGCCTGTTTCACTAATTCTAACAAGCAGGGCTATATATAGCCACAATAATAAACACAAAACAATAAACTAAAAGAACTCTAACGCTGAAACCTTACAGTCCTGCACTAAACTGTTTTATTGTAGAGATCTCTACACTATTTTCTTGATATTTTCTATTCTATATTTCTATCATTGACCTTCTACTTTCCCCCTATGAAAGTATGTACTCTTAATATTTTTTTCATCAAATATAACATAATTTCAAGACAATATAACAGAATTTCAACAAAATATAACATTATTTCAACAACAAAAATGCAATAACGTTTTTTAACCACTAGGTGTCCCTTTCTATCAGCTGTGCACCGTTATGGTGTAAATATCTACCAATTGGATCAAATATAAAAGTCAGCCGAATTAATGTTGATACTGCAAGGAGACGTATTTTGTGAAAATAAATGTAAAGATGTTGTGTAATTGCTGATATAGAATAGGCTGTATTTACACCATAATGGTGCACAGCTGATAGAAAGGGACACCTGATGGTTAAATAAAGTTTATTATTTCATTGTTTATGAGTGAGCATTCCTGTGCACTTTCTAAAATAAAATAAAAGCTTTACTGCCAGGTAGAAGTATGAAATGAAGACAAACTAGTTCAATGATCATGCAAGAGAACCGGTGTTTCTCCTTGTATTGTTTTTAGATATAAAACAACTAGGTGTGTCTTGTTTTCGTTCTATCAGATGTTTAATGATTCAACATGTTTTTACACTTTCCTGTTTAGATTCTGCCCCATGTTTGTTCTCATTGATCAGGGTCAACGAACCTATTTGTTCAACCGGATAATATCCACATGTCTACCCTACTTTTATAATTTACGAATCATAACTCTAATCGCCAGAGGCAAAATGCTAACGTTATGCTATAAACAAACTACAGCCGTGTAAAGCAGGGTCGCACAACTTCAACGACATGCCAACTTAAGATCCATATTCAAAAATACAGATTCAAAATTGTACAAGTTGAAGCGTTTGTTTTAACAGTTTGCAAGAGCGCAGGACAGGTACTTGCTTTCAAGCAGAACAGGGGCAAACAAACTTAGCGGGAGTGTTTACGTGTTCGGTGTAATGACGTACAACGTCCTCGACAACTATTGTTGTCCTATTCAGCCACTTGTTAACAACCATCGTTTTTCAGACACGTAAACTCTTCAAAAATCACCAGTGGGGTCACTGCCGATGTATTTAATGTCGTAGAACAAAATGTGATCCGTCTCTTGAATTTGTGTCAATCACAGACCTTATTTCCAGCTATTTTCCAAAATCCTATGGAGAACTCCCATTGACTCTGAGACGAGGGAACCGGTAGTGCTAAAATACTAACTCACTTCCGGGTTTTAGGACTCGTCACTGCACCACTCCATACAATGTAACAGCACTAACATATGTAGTCACATTTGTCTACCAATTATTTAGAAATGTTGCTTCATTTGTATGGAAAATTTGCGAGGCGAAAATGTACCTCACTCTTAGTTGATCAAATCACCACCTCATTATAAAAGAAAATGAAAATTGGCATCAACAGCACGAAAACCAAACCGGTAGCAACCATGTTGTCAAAGTAGCAGCAAAAGGAGGCAATGTAATGTATCGCTCTCTTGCGACACCTTTGTTTGTCTATGAAGTAGATACAGCATCCTGTACCTTAGCTTGTCAAGAATTTGTTGGCAAGACTTATTGAAAAACTTGCTTTGGTTTTGTTGTTATTATTAAGCTGTCCTGTTGGTTGTATAGTTATCACAACATAGTTCCCCTTTATGGGCAGTGACCAATCAAATAGAGAAACAAAAGCCAGGTACTTCTCAAAGCCGGAGCATATTTGTGACGTTTCATGATCAGCTGTCTTAGGGAGCAACATCATTTGTGTCTTCTATCGTTAGTTAGACACAGCAAACATTGTCAATGGCGTCAGAAAACTATGGGGAAATAAGCTTGGAGGATATGCGTAAGTTACTGAATCAAATCAAATCAAGTTTTATTTATATAGCACATTTATAAACGAGTTTTGGTCGAGCCAAAGTGATGTACATATAATAAAAATAGCCTACAGTAGAGACACTTTACACGACACCCTCTATCCTTAGACCCTCACATCGTACAAGGAAAAACTTCAGGAGAAAACCCACAGTTTAAAGGGAAAAAATGGGAGAAACCTCAGGGAGAGCAACAGAGGAGGAATCCCTCTCCCAGGACGGACAGACGTGCAATAGATGCCGTGTGTAAATCAAAGAGATAATACATTTTACAGCATAGGTAGTCCAAATGTTAGGAAATGCATGAGTCTGTAATAAGAAGATGAATCTACGAAGATGTCAACTACCATCCTGTGGGAGCCTTCAGGGAGGCAGCACGACGAGACCCAGGCAGGACCGCAGAGACAGGTTTAGCAACGACCCGAAGTCCACGACTTAATCCAGAACTCAGGATGGAGGATCCAGGACACAGGACCACAGCAAGAAGATCAGCCTCGACTCCGGATCCCGGCGTAGATATAGACACAAGACAAGAAAAAATGTGGCTGGGTTAATCGGAACAAGAGAAGACACAGACACAGACAGACAGACAGACGGAAGAACAAGCACTCCCTTAGAATAGGTTGAGGGCAAAGGGTAGCAAATAAGAGAGTAAGAAACATAGGTGGAGAGGCACACTCAGGGAACAAGGTCCCCACTGCAAACCATTTCCCTCTAATAAAACCTTGAGAGGTTAGAGAGGGAAAAGGTCTTGGATAACATTTATTCTTGATCAGAGAAGCCTAGAATGCCAGAGAGAAAAAGTGAGTTTTAAGTGTTGATTTAAAAAAAACCAGGGTCTGGGCCGACCTCACATGGAGGGGCAAAATGTTCCAGAGCCTGGGTCCCCGATGCTGCAAATGCTCGGTGCCCTCGGGTTTTGAGCCTGGTCTTAGGCACTATCAGCCGACCTTAAGGCTCTGCCTGAGGTGTAGCGATGGAGGAGTTTGGCTACATAGGCCGGAACCAGCCCATTTAGGGCTTTGAAAACGGATAAAAGGATTTTTAAATCTATTCTGAACCAAACTGGAAGCCAGTGCAATGAGGCCAGAATTGGGGTGATGAGGTCACTCTTTTTATGGCCAGTTAGAAGACGTGCAGCTGATGCACGCCATCGACCCTCACATGAGGGAAAACCAGAATGGCTTTCGAGAGGGGAGAACCACCGCAGCCCAGATCTTGGCGCTAAGGAGAATGATCGAGGAGGTGAAAAGGGATAACCTGACTGCTGTACTGTTCTTTATCGACTTCAAAAAGGCATTTGACTCGATCCACAGAAGCACAATGGTGAAGATCCTTGAGGCCTACGGTGTCCCTCCCAATCTACTCCGGGCAATAGAGACCATGTACGCAGGAGCAAGGGCCAGGGTGGTTTGACATCCTGGCTGGGGTAATGCAGGGGGACACCCTGGCCCCCTTCCTCTTCATCATGGTCCTGGATTACGCGCTCATGAAGGCCATCAGTGGACGAGAGCAGGATCTTGGCTTCACTTTAACACCAAGGAGGTCGAGACGACACCCCAGAGTAGTCCTGACAGACCTGGACTATGCGGACGACATCAGCCTGCTCTCCGACAGTGTTGAGCAAGCACAGGAACTCCTAAACAGAGTGGAGTCAGAGTGTGCCAAGGTTGGCCTTAGGCTAAATGCCAAGAAAACTGAGGTTATCACCTATAACATCTTACCGGAACATCCACCTCTGACAACAACAGAAGGCACTGTGCTTAAAGAAGTCAAGGACTTCAAGTACCTGGGCTCATGGGTCAACTCAACCGAGCAAGATCTTAAGGTGAGGAAGGCTCTTGCATGGAGGGCCCTGAACGGCATGACCAGTATATGGAACTCCAACCTCCCCCGTCAAATCAAACTCAGCTTCTTCTATGCAACGGTAGAGTCTGTTCTCCTCTATGGCAGTGAATGCTGGACCCTGAAGCCAACCCTGCAAAAGTCTCTAGACGGATGCTACACCAGAATGGTGCGAGCAGTACTTAACATCAGCAAGAGTGTACATTTAACCAACAACATCCTGTACGAGGGAATACCAAGGGTGAGCGAGAAAATTGCAGCCAAGAGAATGAGACTAGCAGGACATTGCCAAAGGCATCAAGAGCTGCCAGCCGGCAAATTGGTGCTGTGGGAACCAACACACGGGCATCGGTCACGAGGACGTCCCGCACAAACATACGTGGACGTACTCAAGAACGATGCAGGAGCACAAAGTACCAATGAACTGGCCAGATGTATGGAGAACCGGGATGACTGGAAGCGACGATGGAGGGCTCGTCTGAGGACGACCTATCAATCAATCAATGTTTATTTATATAGCCCAATATCACAAATGTTACATTTGTCTCAGTGGACTTCACAGTTTGTACAGAATATCAGTATGACAATACGACACCCTCTGTCCTTAGACCCTCACATCGTACAAGGAAAAACTTCCAGAGAAAACCCACAGTTTAAAGGGAAAAATGGGAGAAACCTCAGGGAGAGCAACAGAGGAGGGATCCCTCTCCCAGGACGGACAGACGTGCAATAGATGCCGTGTGTAAATTGAAAAGATAATACATTTGCAACATAGGTAGTCCAAATGTTTGGAAATGCATGTGTGTATAATAGGAAGATGAATCCACGAGGATATCCATCCAGGACTTATGATCCAGGACCACAGCCACGACTCAAGATCCAGGACTCGCGATCCATGACACAGGACTGCAGGATCATCCATGACTCCGGATCCCGGCATATACTGACACCATAAAGAAAGAAATTTGGGGAAGCTGGGTTAATCGGAACATGAGAGTACACAGGTATAGACAGAGAGAAGGAAGAAGTAAGATGTCCCCCGACAAACTAAGCCTATATCAGCAAAACTAGGGGCTGAATCTAATCAGCCCTAACTATAAGCTTTATCAAAAAGGAAGGTCTTAAGCGCACTCTTAAAAACGGATAGGGTGTCTGCCGCCCGAACACAAACTGGAAGCTGATTCCACAAGAGCTTGATAAGAAAAGGCTCTGGCTCCCATTGTACTTTTAGAGACTCAAGGAACAACCAACAAACCTGCATTCTTGGAACGCAATGCCCTAATAGGACAGTAGGGTATAATGAGTTCTTTAAAGTAAGATGGCGCCTGCCCATTAAGGGCTTTGTAGGCGAGAAGAAGAATTTTAAATTCTATCCTGTGTTCTATAGGGAGCCCGTGTAAGGCAGCCAGAAAAGGAGTAATGTGGTCCCTTTTCCTAACTCTGGTTAGTACACGAGCTGCAGCATTTTGAATCAACTGAAGCGATTTGACTGACTTCTTGGTACACCCTGATAATAAGGAGTTACAATAATCCAGCCTTGAAGTAACAAATGCATGTGTTACGTAGATGGAAGTAGGCGGTCCTTGAAATTGATTTTATGTGGGTGTTAAAGGATAAATCCTGATCAAATATAACACCAAGATTCCTTACAGTCTCACTGGAGGCCAAATTAATGCCATCCATAGTTAGTATATCTTTAGATAATTTGTTTCGTAGATTCTTCGGGCCAAGTACAATAACTTCAGTTTTGGTCTTGTTTAACATCAAAAAATTAAAGTTGATAAAAACTCAGAGAATTCTGATAAGAATTCTGAATAAGGACCTGGTGCACGGTACACTGTAACAAATAAGATTGGCTGCAAAGTTTTCCAGGTCGGATGCGTAAGACTAAAAACGAGGCTTTCAAAGGAGGTATAATTTAATTTTGTTTAGTATTGATAAGTAAACTTGAGTCAAAGATTGCTGCAACTCCACCTCCTCGGCCCGTGCCCCGGGCAATATGAGTATTGATATGGCTGGGTGGAGTGGCCTCATTTATGCTGACATATTCTTCATGTCTCAACCACGTTTCAGTGAGACAGCATATATCAATATTATAATCTGATATTAAATCATTTACCAATATTGCTTTAGATGCTAGAGATCTTATGTTTAAAAGACCACATTTAATCTTCCTGTTTTGTTGCACTGTAGTAGTTGTTACATTTACTTTTATTAGGTTATTATGTATGACACCTCTATTAGGTTTTACCTTAAATTGTCCTTGGGCAGACACACACACCGTTAATATTGGGTAATTTATTGGGTTTGGGATTCCTATGGATGACTGCCTAGGAGAGAGCGCAGAGAAGCGTGTAAGACTGCGACTCTGCCTCCTGGTCTCAACTCCAGTTTGTCATGGATTAAGTCCACAAAGCCCTGAAATGTTTGCCGAAGTGAGATTTGCACCTTCCAAAGTAGGATGAATGCCGCCTCTCTTAATCAGACCAGGTTTTCCCCAGAAGGCTGTCCAATTATTTGCGAAGCCCACATTGTTTGCTGGGCACCACCAAGACAACCAGCGCTGAAATTATGACATGCGGCTATACATGTCATCATTGATCAGATTGGGGAGGGGACCAGAGAAGATTACGGTGTCCGACATTGTTTTAGCATAACTACACACCGACGGCACATTAAGTTTGGTGCATTCTGATTGGCGTAAACGAACATCATTACCACCGACGTGAATAACAATCCTACTGTATTTAAGTTTATTTTTAGCCAGCAGTTTAAGATGCGCCTCAACGTCGCCCGCTCTGGCCCCCGGAATGCATGTGACTGTGGAGGCTTCGGTCTCTAAATTCACGTGTCTCATAATAGAGCTACCAATAACCAGAGTTGGCTTCTCAGCGGGTGTCTCGCTGAGTGGGGAATATCTGTTAGATACGTGAACGGGTTGGTGGGGACCTGCGGGTTTCGCGTTATGCCCTTTCTGAACAGTCACCCAATCTCCCTGCTGCTCGGGAGTTGCCGGGGGACGGCTAAAAGGAGCTACCTTTTGCCGGTCCGCACCGGCTAACATGGGCTTTACTGTAGCTGAGTTATTTTCTAAGATGCGGAGCCGGGCTTCTATGGCTATGATTCCCGCCTCCAATCTAACAACTATACTACATTTAACACATGTATCGGTACCAGTAAAGGAGGTAGAGAAGTAACCAAACATGAGACAGTTTGAGCAGGAAATAGCACCCGAGGGTGGGGAAAGAGCCATGGCTAGCTATCAAGCTAAAGTAGCTACCGTTAGCAAACCCGAAAAGAGTGTAGGCAACTGTGGAGTTACAGTCGCTAAGAGAAGGAGAGTTGTGAGTGCTTAAGCTGTAGTAACGTGTGATTACAACGTCAGGCAGTTGCCGGGGATCAAGAGTTTTAAAACGATCGATTAAGTTAAGATAATAAGCTATCAGCAACAGAACAGGCACACGGGATACCCGGAGATGACAACAACAACAACAACAACAACAACAACAACAACAACAACAACCGGAAGTTACAACATGCTTACCGCAATAGTGGTCCGTGTAGAAACAAGCTGTAGCTAATAGCTCATCATGCCTCATGACCTAGAGAGAGCTGCGTTCTGCACTAGCTGCAGGCGTCTAATTGAGGCCTGGTCCATACCCACATACAGAGCATTGCAGTAATCCAGTCTCGAGGTAACACAGGCGTTAATAACCCTTTCTAGGTCTTTAAAAGATAAAAACGACTTGGTTTTAGCCAATAGTCGTATTTAAAAAAGCAGGTCTTGACTACGGTGCTGACCTGCTTATCAAATTTAAAAGCGCTATTGAAGGTCACTCCAAGGTTCATGACAGAGGGGAGGATGTTTTTATTGAGGGAGCCCAGAATATCAACCGGAGTTGCTGGAGGTCGGGGTCCAAAAAAGATGACCTCGGTCTTGCTCTCGTTGAGGGTGAGGAAGTTTTGGCACAGCCAGGATTTAATCTCTGTTAAGCAGTCCATCAACTGCTGTAGTGAATTGGCATTTTGATTGAGAGGCAGATAGATCTGTACATCGTCAGCGTAACAATGGAAGGGGATGTTGTGTTTTGTGAGAATTGAACCTAGGGGCAGTATGTACAGTAGAAAAAGGATGGGGCCCAGAATCGAGCCTTGGGGAACCCCGCAGGTAAGAGGGGCTTTGGCAGAGGAGAAGGCACCCAACTGCACTGAGAGGCTACGGTCTGTCAGGTAGGACCTGAACCATGCAAGGGCAGAGCCTGTGATGCCTGCGGACTGTTCAAGCCGTGACAACAGGATGCTATGGTCCACAGTGTCAAAGGCAGCTGTCAGGTCCAACGGCACCAAGACAGCTGGGCTACCTGAGTCGGCGGCTAGGAGCAGATCATTAAAAACTCTTAAAAGGGCTGTTTCAGTACTGTGCATGGGTTTGAAGCCAGACTGAACATTTTCGTGGATGCCATGTGTGGTTAAAAACGACTGCAGCTGGGCGTAGACTACTCGTTCCAGGGCTTTAGATAAAAAAGGTTGCTGTGAGATGGGCCTAAAATTTCCGAGAATGGAAGGGTCGAGATTTTTCTTTTTAAGTAGTGGCTTGATCACGGCATGTTTGAAGGCAGCTGAGCTAAGAGAGGTGTTTACAAGCAATAAAACACTTGCTCCAACTGATTCAAAAACATCTCTAAGGAAGCAAGAGGGAATGCTGTCTGAGGTGCAGTTTGTCGGCCGCAGGTGCATGACTACATCCGAGAGAGAGGAGAGGGGTACAGGCTCAAAGTGGTCGAGGACAGCAGGGCACAGAAAAGGAGCAGAATCTGTGGTAGCACTAGTGTGGGCTATAGCCTAAGCGCAAATACGTTTTCGTAAAAAAATGTAAGAAATGTATCGCAGAGGGTAGTCGATGGCACAATTGGAGAAGCATCACAAGGATTAATGATCGAGTTGAGGACATTAAAAAGAACCTGAGGTTTATGTCTGTTTTTAGAGATTAACAGAGAAATGTGCTCCGTTTTGGCTGCTTTGACTGCCGTCTGGTAGTCAGAAAGGCAAGCACGAAGGATTTCTAAGGAGACATGGAGTTTATCCTTTTTCCATTTTCTCTCTGCACGCCACGGCTCTAAGAGAACTTTGGTGCGTCTAAGCGTAAAAGGAGCAACGGAATCCAGTATTAGTGTGGATGTCGAGTCAAACATGGAGATAAGCTCATCAGCACTAAGAGCACAGTTCACCTCTAATTTACAGATCGGAGAAGCATTAAAAGCATCTGAAAACTGTGAGGCAGTCAAGGGGTTAATTGAACGCAGACAACGCGCAGGGGCACGTGATTCGACTCCCGCAGAAGGGATCGAGGTTGTAAACAGAACCGGTAAATGGTCTGAGATACGCGTTGCTGCACAGATTTAATCCACAGAGATAGACAGTCCAAACGATAATACTAAATCTAAGGTGTGTCCTTTATCATGTGTTGGGCCAGCCACGGACTGAATGAGACCGAAAGAGTCGAGGAGATTTAAAAAGTCCCTAACCAGAGGTTTGGACTCGCAGCACACATGGACATTAAAGTCTCCGCAGATCAAAACACGATCTTATTTCACCACGATCCCGGACAGAATGTCAGAAAAGTCAGTTATGAAATCCTTATTGGACTTTGGTGGACGATACACGACTGCGCAGAGTATAGGCGAGGCCGGGTTCAGTTCAAAAAGCTGCAACTCGAAGCTGGCATAGCTAGTTACAGGGTGAAGCAATCGGCATTGGAGATTAGCTCTAAACACTGACGCTATGCCCCCACCACGGCCGGTGGTACGGGGGGAGCTGAAGAAAGTACAGTCAGGAGGAAGAAGTTCAGAAAACGGTACATACTCGCCAGTGTGGACCCAGGTCTCCGTCAGGAACATGAAATCCAGATCACGAGAGGTGAAGAAGTCGTTTAACAGGAACGTCTTGTTTGCTATTGACCTAGCGTTTAGCAAAGACATGCAGAGTTTTCTCTCCGGAGGTGCCGAAGGTGTAGTGCGTCTTAGCGGACGAAGATGTGTGTGTTGAACGCCGCGCGGACCGGGAGCAGTCAGTCGGGCAGGAGGAGCTGCCAGCGGGCCCAGCAGAGGCCGCAGTTCTGGAAAGACAGGGCGAAACCATCGATCCCTCACATGGCGTGCAGCGGGAGGGCCATGACATCTGATGCGTGGATAAGTCCCAGAAGAAGCCGTCAGGTGTGCTTTTTGATGGACAAGCGCGCCACCACGCTTTCCCCGTCGTCTAAAGTGCTTTCGGTGAAGCAGGATGCAGGGCAACCGGCGCAGGTAGGTGGGAATATCTGACAGTAGAGGGGGGGGGGGAGTCGATTTACGGTTGCCAGATGTAGGTTTAGGCAGCAGTATAAACTCCAATGAGGGTCTTAGGTGGAGGAGAGCTTGGCGATCATAGACGAGCAGAGCAGAGACATTCTGACAAACAGGATAGCTAAAGGCAGATAGCTGAGGGAGCGGCTACTGAAAGATAAAGGACTTGGAAAGTGGGAAGATACATTTAAAGGTACGTTTCTGGTTTGGTTATTTAAACTGATGATTAGGTTTTATATCATCGCTGGCCTATTGAATAAGCTGATGAAGAAAATGCTTTAGTTTTTTTTTAATTCAAATTAGTTTATAAACTTATCATACAAAATACAATGTGATACATGACTGTAATTCACTGCATCTTCTTTTACCCAGAAAAGTCTGTTATCAAGCTGCGGGAGTTCAATGATGGTGTTCTGACTGAGATGGGCATAGAGTGAGTATCATCCCTTGTCAAACCAGGTTTAACATCATGAAAAGAAGGAAGTGTGTTGCACATTTTCCTGAAGCAGTGGCACTCATTTGGTGCAACAACATCCCCCTGGCTTGACTTTTAACTTATAACCTACTATGCTTTTGTTCAAGATTTCTTTAGTCAAGCTGACGATCGTCAGAAAATCTTGGAAATTATTGTATTGGTAGCTGGGGAGCCATCAGCTCCCAAGGTGATATAATATTTTGTTTTATTTATTGCATCACACTCCATGTTCAGGGCCTTCAGAAGAAATGGAGCTTGTTTAGTTGTACTCTTTAGGGTCATCATTTGAAAGGTTTTTTGTTGTGTTAGGTGTTTAATGATCCAATCCACGGACATATGGAGTTGCACCCTCTTCTTGTCAAAATCGTCGACACGCCTCAATTCCAGAGATTAAGATACATCAAGCAGCTGGGAGCGGGCTATTTGGTTTATCCTGGAGCCTCCCACAACCGCTTTGAACACTCAATTGGGTATGTCCAATGTGTGTTAATGTTATCCGAAATCAATATTAAGTGAAGACTTGTTTGCTTTAAATGAACTGTATTTAAATATGGCAGCACCTAATAAACAGTTTAAAACAAATTGAATCTCCTATTTTGCAGAAGGACACTCAAGTGGTAATTGTGTGATGACTTTTTATTGTTGTGTGCTCTATGCTTTGGTGAAGGGTGGCGTACTTAGCAGGAGAGCTTGTGAAAGCTCTGAAGGAAAAGCAGCCGGAACTCAGCATCACTGACAGAGACATCCTTTGTGTTCAGATTGCTGGGCTATGCCATGACCTGGGTGAGTGAAACACACCTTTCACTTCAATATGTGATACGGTTTTAAAAGAATAATTCATCAACAAAATTACCATTTGCATATAACAATTACTAACCCTGTATTAACTTTTTAATTATTGAAGTTTTTCTTACACCTGGAAGGTGAGCAGTTATTATTCCTATTGTCTGTAATGTGTGACATTATACCCAACAACAGAAATAAGACACATTTATAAAACACAGCCAGCAGCTGCATGTCATGATCTGATCGTGTTTTTTCAATCTGTGATTTTGACTGTTACCGTATTGCAGTACTACATGGTACAAGTGTTTGTCTTCCGCCTTAAAGTCAAAACTGCTCCACCACTTGAACATCTTCTCAAAGATTGTAGGTCACCCCTGTGAGGAATTCTATGAATCAACCTACCATAATACCGTAGTGAGGCTGGCCATCAACATCTCTGATCCCCAACATGTTCTGAACAGTGAATATGAATTGTTACCATGAAGTCGGAGGTACAGGGTCCCACAATTTAATAAAGTTAGACTGAGGCACTCCTTTGTGCACCAGTCCATCCTCAAATTAAATACAGAGCTCAATCCCAGGTCAAATGTGTGCTTCAGGGTCTTGAGCATGTTTTCTCTTCAGTGATTGGTATGTTAAATGTTTGTTTCCTTGTATCGTGTCTTAATATTTGTTCGTGTTTGATGTTGCAAATGGAGCTGCTATGATGCAATATAAAGTAGTATCTATACCTCACTTTACAGCCCCTCCCACTTTTGGGGAAACCAACGCTGTCATTTGAACGGCGATCAAGCCTGAAGCCAAAGAGATCTTCTGTTACTGTCCTTTCTTCTTAGAGGAAGTACAGAAACACGTAACTCTGGATTTGTTTTAATGTTTGAGGTGCAATAAACGACACAGCAGCTTTTTGGCATGTTAAAACTATTATTTTCTGCCTCGCTCATGAGAGTAACAGCTGGCGAAATGACAGCCTCGCCTACTGATTTTAATTTAACCATATATCGAGCCCGATTGTCGATTTCAAAGGTGTGCTCTAAAATGATATTTATAAATGACTATTATCATTATTATAAGCAAGACAATAAATGGCAAAGATATGTAGAAAATAAACGTATTTAAGATACGTTCATAACAAACGTAACGTGGGAGAAAATACGTTTCTTGCTAAACGTAATTGAGAATGCAGTTTAGTTCTGTGGGAACGTAATTTTTAGGAGACAGGGTTGTGCTAGCCCTGACAACACCGGTAAGCACACCTTCATCTAGGCTGCACTGTTTTACGTGTCCTGACTTGTAGTGGTTCTTTCCTCTATCTACACTCTTCTTGTCATCTTTGTAAAACGATATCAGACCGGTAATTGACACGGCCATGACTTCTAGTTAAATTCAGTGTGGCTAAAATGGAAAGCTTTGTTAAAATATGCAAGCGCGCGAAAGTCAAAGTCAGCTTTATTGTCAAAAATTCTACATGTGTTATACATCCAGAAATATCGAAATATCGTTTCCCACAGTGTGACATCATGTATACATAAAACAAAACAAAAAGGGCCTAGATAAACGTGGTATACATTAAACAAAACAAAAAGGACCTAGATAACCGGGGTATATGTTAATAATATATTTCAAGTGTTCAAAGTGCAGTTTCAGTGCAAGTCAGTGTTGAGGCAGAACCTCTGCTTCGCGCGGTCCTCTATGAGTTTGTTTTAAAAGAAAGAAAAGTCAAAGCACCAGGATAAGGGTTAAACAATAATCTGCTTTAATGGTGAAAACATACAATACATCACCTAATCACCTAATCACGAAGCACTCTGCAGAGTACTCCGGGCTCAGGTTCTACCACCGTGTGAGACACGTCTCAGGAACGGCAAGTCAAAAACAAGAGCGCCGATCTTCAAAATGATCACAACATTTATACACAGGTGGGGAGGAGTTTTATCGCTTGCTCTTCCCTAGCTATTTGTTATTGGCGGGTTCACTTCTGAGCGAGCTAGCCAGTGAGTTGGCAGTGTTCCATTGGTCGGTTTCACTTCTGGGCGGGACCCCAGGTAGTGAGTCCGCAGTTGTTGATTCCATCTGTTTCTTCTGTGCGCGCGTGTGTGTGTGTTTTTGTGTTTCTGTCCCTCAGGCAGTCCCCAAATCAATGATTTGGAGTCATGACAGAGGACTCTTTGACAGGACACATACTCATTCCCCCTAAACATCTTCAACACACATCCTATCATGTATCTTATCACACAACAGTCACATGTTTCCCCTCTGAAAGCTATGCTTGTATAGATTTACCAGTCATCATCTCATGACATCTTTAGGATTAGGTAAATAACAAAGCTTAACTGTTCCCATGGCCTAAGGCCTTCCCTGAACTTCCCTTCACCCCAAAGTCAGCGTACTTTAGAATCAGAAGGACCATTGTCTCTCTAACTTGTGTGTGACCCAATCATCTCCTGATCTGATAAGAGTCTTGCAGGAAACGCACGTACATTTCAACACACCAACATCCTTATAGTTTCTTAACTAATGCATGCTGGACATGAATCACTAATTAACAGGACTTCAACTGCATTATATTTGAGGAAAATGTCCTTTGGCTTAATCAATAATAGTTTTAGCACTTAACAGAGGAAGCCAGAGACTCAGAGCCTCTTCAGAGGTCTGGGAACTGCAAAGCAGATGTCAAAGGTCATTTGTATTATGCCTAACCACAGATAGCTAAACGACCACACTTTTATTACACATAAAAGTGGAAGAAAAGACTATTGCGCTATATTTAAAAGAGGAAAAATGTACTTTGTCCCTTCAAATTTAACACACACAAATATATGAGGTGACATTAAAATGAATATACCAGATTGAACTTTCCTGCCATAACACGTTACTTTAATCCTTCAAATAATTCAAATAATACTTCATTCCCCCCTTTTGGTCTCGCCCCACGAGGGACCAACTCACGTAAGACATTTGAAACATAACTACTGTCATTCTTTGCTACTGTGTCTGTCCCCCAACCTTAAACCTTTGGGAACGGAACACAACTTTCAATTGTCAGTGAAGGAACTATCAGAGTGCGAACCTGAGTGCCAGACAGCAGTGTCCTTGTGTGTTGAACCATCCGGGCCCCCCCTCCCCCTCAAAGGATAGGGAGGGGGAGATGCGGCCTCTCCTTCAAAGGTGGAACTGATGAATCTGATCAGAGAGAAGTAGACTCCTCTGCTGCCTCGAGAAGTCCCCCAGCCCGCTGACAGCCGCTTCCGAGTCGTCTGCTGTAGGGATGTCCGTGAGGTCCTTCTCCTCCAGTCCGCTGATGACAGCTTCCGAGTCGTCTGCTGTAGGGATGTTTTAGTTGACGATAGCCAGGTCCGTCCTGATGTGTTTGGGCCATTCCAGGTGATTTCCTCGCCGCACACTGGCTCCAGTAGTACCCGATGTCCCCCTTTTCTCCTAGGCGAACGGCATGAGATGTCCTCTGGGTCACTCAGTGGAGGCCGGAGAACCTGGGGTTGAGCCACCTTCAGCCAGACGAACTCCGCTGTGTCGGCCTCCTGCTCCTCGGGTCCCCTTTTTGGCGTCAGGAACCTGTGTGGAGAAATCTGATACCCACCCCTCCAGTCTACGCTCAGGGCTCCTGGGCCCTCAGGTGTTTGACCCACCACTGGTAGGCTGCTTGGAGCCTGTTGGTGGGGTATCTTAAAACAACAGCTGTCTCTCTCAGTAGCCCCTTGGCCACTGATTCTGCATCTGTGTTACCTGTTATAACTCAATCAATATTAGAAACATGTCCATATTTTTTAGGAAACCTCTCGTTTCCCTTGGAGCTCCAGAATAATGTGTTAGTCTAAAAACATGCTTGGTTAGTCATTGTTTTAGAATCATGCAGTTACACTGATCACATGCCGGTATTCATTCACACTCACACTGTCAGTCAGGGTCAAAGGTAATTTGGTCTCAGTCTTTTTGGCCATGTGTCGTGCTCTTCAGAGACTTTAATATTCTACTAGCTGGAGTTATACTAGTGACATCATTGTGTTGATGTCAACCAATGCAACAAAGTTGTTCTCGTGTTCGCAGCACCATTTTCTTCAGATGTTTAACAAACAAATTATCAATACACTTTATTAATATACCGCCCCTAGGAAACACAATACCTGACAAATGTTCATGCAAGGCATTCTTAAGTGAACCTGCAGAAAACGGCCTTTTGAATTAATATTCCAAATTAATCAATAATAATAACAATAATCCATTTTATCAATTTGTTTACCCTTAGATGTGAACATACCTCATAATGTTACATCAGGATGTTAAACTAAGGTTTGGCCAAATCAATCATTCACACTCTAAAGTTACGTCTTAAATAGGAATATTAGAAATGAAACAAATATTTAATCTTCAGAAATGTTCTTAACAAATGGAGAGTAATGCCATATCTCTATCTAGTGAATAGCCAACATATTAAAAAAATGTCAGATATACAAAAATAAGCCTAAATATTCTTTTACTATTAAAGTCTAAAGCTAGACCTAAGCTGAATAGTTTTGGTAATGGACCATTTTAATCTAAAAACAAAACAAAACTGGACTTGTGTTCTTGTTATGTGTTCTTCAAAATACATTAGTAAATACCTTGTGAAGTATTCACAATAGGCATGGGCGGTATCATTTTTGTCATACCGTCATACCTTGCTGACATCATACCGTGGTATACGGTATATGACGGTATCAGTCCCAATTTAAGGGGTAATTTCTCCCCCAAAAATTTGTTTTACTCACTATATCAACAGCCCCACCAAAAATATTTTCCACCAGCCGCCACTGACGGTATGACTTGGGTCGACTTGAGTGAGGTGGCGTTCGGCGGCAAATAGATTTTTCGAACGGTATATTATATGTTCGGTGTAAAATGCAGCCCGAGCCGGTAGACGCTCGCAAAGTGCCGCGACGTGCGCGCAAGTGCAAAACAAGGGCTGCATACATGACACATTGTGCAAATGGCACATTTTGAGATCGGATACAGGACGCGTTAGTAGATGTCCGACGTTGTTTCCATAGTGAGCTAAGTTAACAATATATCATCATACATAAACATTTTCCGGGAGTAAATACTTGACTTATTGAATAAAGTTTGCTATATTCACTAACTAGTTTGGCAATATTATTCCGTGCATGTGTTAAAAACCTTATTTCCATTTGATTCATTGGATTACTTGCGTGAATGTTTAGCACGTAAATGCTTTCGTTTTTAAAACCGTCCGACCTCGACTACAAAACCATCAACCAGTTGCATAGGATTAAAAAATTTAGAGACGTGCGCTTTGATTCCTATGAACCTAAGAATTGTTATTCTGATTTGTTCCGGATGGCGTCTGAAAACAGCCACTGAACATCCCCAAAGAGTCTTAGCCGTCTACTTTTGAAAAAAGTACGGGGCCTTTCACCGTCTTCTTACACACCACACCTCGTTGATTCACTTTTATTTTATATAACTTTCCTACCTATCTAAAATATGTATTGCATATTCCACCGTAACAACTATGACACCGGAATATGTCTCTGACAACTCTAAAATTTAGTTTAGCCAATTTCAGACCTTTGATAGAAACAGGCTTGTCTGCTTACCTTTCAATTGTAGGATCCTCGTTTTAGTTGTCAGAGATTATTCTAGGCCTCTTCTCCGGACCATTCGTCCGCTGGCTGCTGATTTTCCTCTAAAAAACCTTACTCATGACGTCACCACGTCGGCATGTCGGCACGTCGCCACCTCATTACGTCATCACGTCGGGATTCACCAAATTGTTGAGGCAGAACCTCTGCTTCGCGCGTTCCTCTATGAGTTTGTTTTAAAAGAAGGAAAAGTCAAAGCACCAGGATAAGGGTTAAACAATAATCTATGATTTGGAGTCATGACAGAGGACTCTTTGACAGGACACATACTCATTCCCCCTAAACATCTTCAACACACACACACATCCTATTATGTATCTTATCACACAACAGTCACATGTTTCCCCTCTGAAAGCTATGCTTGTATAGATTTACCAGTCATCATCTCATGACATCTTTAGGATTAGGTAAATAACAAAGCTGTTCCCATGGCCTAAGGCAGGGGTCTGCAACCTTTTTGACCAAAAAAGCCATTTTGCTCCTTTTTACAAAACATTTTTTTGTCTGGAGCCGCAAAACATACTTAATTGCTTGATAGCTAATAAAGTTGTATTTATTGTTATATCAGACAAAAACATTTTTTTTTTGCATTTATTAGGCTATTTATTACATTATATAAAACGGTTAACCTCTAATAAGAAACAAAGAACTCCTATAAGGAGAATTAGAAATAATACACAGGCCTACTTTAAAATAAATTAAACACAGCACTTGAGGAGTCATCTGCACATTTGAAGGAAAAAAAAATATTATTAAAATGGGCCCACTTTGAAATAAATAAAACATATAGCTGCACCCTAAAAAGAGTTAAAGGTAGGGTAGGTAAGAAACCAGCTCGAGTGCGCTAGAATTTGAAAATACACAACCGGAACAAATATGCCTCTTCCTTCAGACTTTGCTTACAGAGTCCCTCCTCCAACACACACGAACGCGCACATGACCAATGAGGGCACGAGATAAGTTTGTGCACAGATGGAAGGCTGACAGGCAGGTAGGCCATCCAATCATTTTTGCCCGGCCGGCAAAAATGATTGGTCGTGCTTTTTACAGCGCTAGGGCTTCCACAGATTAATTTGTTTATGTATTTATTGTCAAAGCATTTAATATATTCATTGCTATCGGGACGTTAAGAGAATTCCATGGAATATAACAAAAACTGTTTTCTGAAATAAATGACATACCCCATTGAATTATGACTGAAGATTGTCAGCTGTCTTCCTCTCCCATGTTGTTCCTCGACACGTAAAGGCTGCAGCACCTTTGACAACTTCTCTCCACATATCAAACATACCGGTAAACCAGCATCGTTTGCTGTGAAAGCATATAACTCTGTCCGCACAGAATTAAATCCTGTGTTCCTCCGGTACTTTTCTTTGATTTATCCATAGTTCGCTCATCGAGCCGGGGGTCAGGTTATTCGCCTCCAAGAAAAGGCGCTCGCGCGGTACCGTAGCAGGATGTGACGCATATTTTAGTTGACCTAATTAAAACCGGTTTGTTTTTTATTTATGTGTCACAGTATCACCTCAAAATACAAGATACGAAACATTTTCAACCATGCAACAAAATATAAATAGTCCTACATATACTTTTATTTTATTTCCTTCTTATTTTTGTCTAAACTCAAGGGAGCCAGAGCAGAGGGCTTAAAGGGCCGCGGGTTGCCGACCCCTGGCCTAAGGCCTTCCCTGAACTTCCCTTCACCCCAAAGTCAGATTACTTTAGAATCAGAAGGACCATTGTCTCTCTAACTTGTGTGTGACCCAATCATCTCCTGATCTGATAAGAGTCTTGCAGGAAACGCATGTACATTTCAACACACCAACATCCTTATAGTTCCTTAACTAATGCATGCTGGACATGAATCACTAATTAACAGGACTTTAACTCCATTATATTTGAGGAAAATGTCCTTTGGCTTAATCAATAATAGTTGTAACACTTAACAGAGGAAGCCAGAGACTCAGGGCCTCTTCAGAGGTCTGGGAACTGCAAAGCAGATGTCAAAGGTCATTTGTATTATGCCTAACCACAGATAGCCAAAAGACCACCCTTTTGATTACACATAAAAGTAGAAGAAAAGACTATTGCGCTATATTTAAAAGAGGAAAAATGTACTTTGTCCCTTCAAATTTAACACACACAAATATATGAGGTGACATTAAAATGAATATACCAGGTTGAACTTTCCTGCCATAACACGTTACTTTAATCCTTCAAATAATTCAAATAATACTTCATCAGTTGAAACGATCTTAAGTTGGCGTGACGTTGAAGTCGTGCGACCCTGCTGCTGTACTGGCTTGTAGTTCGTCTATAGCATAACATTAGTTAAAGTAGGGTTGACATGTGGAGATTATCCGGCTGAACAAAACGTGATCCCTCTCTTAAATGTGTGTCAACCACAGACCTTATTTCGAGCTATTTTCCAAAATCCTATGGAGAAATTGCATTGGTTTTTGACGAAGGAACCGGAAGAAGTTTACTTCCGGGTTTTATGACGCGTCACTGCAGTTCTCTATGAAATCGAGGGGACCTCCCACATAGTCCTTATTTGGTCATGTGTGTGTGTTAGGCTGCTGCATTGCCAAGAACGGAAGCAGCAGCCACTCTGGTGGCTACTATTAGCAGCTAACTTTTGCTCCGCGATTTTTACATAAAAATGGAATATAAATAATTCAAATTATTGCCCAGAAACTTTATCAACCTATGGATTAACCGATTCAGCCACGTTTTTTTCTCGTTTTAATGCCATTGAACACGTCTTTTGATCAGATGAACAGCTACGGTGAGACGATCTCCCTAGAAGCTACGTAAAGGTACGTGTTGTGATGTCTGTCTTTGCTTCCCGTGTCGCAAGTTCGGATCACTCAGTGATGATACTATATACACCTAAATAATCTGTGGAACCTCAGCTTTAATCGGATATCTTGTATGTGCAGCTACGATAAGTAATAAAGGTACTTTTATCTTGAGTTCTGTGCCAATGTCCGTTAGCATTTTTCGCTAAGGGGTCATTTAGATGCTTCTTATGAGACTTGTGTTTTGGTAATAATAGTTTATATCGTCAGTTAGCTGAGATTATTTCCGTTAATCTGGTATAACACATTAATAGGTTCTTAAATATTAAGATCCCCTGAGACACAGTGTCCTGAAAAAAAAAAAAACAGGTTAGACTAGGACAGGTGACGATGAGGTGTCCTTGCTCACGGCAGTAATAGCACTCCCTGTTCTCAGCTGTTTTGGCGTTACCACGGGGAGGAGATTTTACCCTTCCGTCACCTGCCCCAGGATCACGGTGAACTGGAAGATAACAAACATTTCTATGAGTTATTACAAATTCATCTGCCAGTACCGCGGCAGCAGCAAGCGACGCAACTTTCTGCTCATTCAGATAGGTGACAATTTGATCTGACAGCTGATTTTTAAATTCTTCCAATAGAATGAGCTCACGCATGTCCTCTATGGATGTGATTTTGCTGGCTTGACACCACCTATCAAAAAGGCCACCTTTTCCTCTCGCAAACTCTACATAGGTCTGGTTGACATTTTTCTTAACATTCCTACATTTTTGTCTGTATGCCTCTGGTACCAATTCATACGCTCGAAGGACAGTGGCTTTCACAACATCATAATCAAGGCTCTCCTCAATAGTCAGGGCATTACAGACTTCCTGAGCTTTACCCACCAATTTGCAATGCAACTACAGAGGCCACACTCTCTTTGGCCACTGCAGCATAATAGCGATGCGTTCAAAAGCATTAAAGTACGTATTGAAGGATTAAGTTGAATTATTTGAAGTATTAAAGTAACGTGTTATGGCAGGAAAGTTAAATCTGGTATATTCATTTTAATGTCACTTTATATATATTCATGTGTGTTAAATTTGAAGGGACAAAGTATATTTTCCCTCCCCAATATATTGAGGTGAAGTCTTTGTGTTTAGATAGGGATGCAAGCAGGGGACATCCTAATTTGGGGATAGCTCCAAAACTCTGGAATGTTTCCCTCATAAAAGAAGAGGGTGCGTTACACATGCTTAGGGCAAATGTATGTGTTTTCATTGCAGTAAATATATGTGCTGCGTGATTACTGTTCAACTATACCTCTGTTTTTATTCTTTCATGTGCGGGTACTAAATGGCTACAAACATTGTGGAGAAATTAGCTTAAACATGTTTTATTACTCTATAGGAAATGGAAGCAGCTTTTATGACAGGGACGAGAGAGCTGGGGGAGGGGACATTCTTCTTGAGATTTTCAGCATGTCAATTATCAGGAAAAATCTACTTGTTTTAAATAGATGTGTGTGGTTAATTACTTTGTATTAATAATAACAGTATGTGTAAAGGAAGCTGAAAATATACAATGTGAAACCTTTTATTTGAAGTAAAGATGTGAACAATAGCTCAAACAAATGGAAAGGCGGTAGGACAAATGAGTGTGTTCTCTATATTAGGCCTGTGTGAAGTTTGACTATTTGAAAAGCATCTCTAATACTGCTTAAGAGCATAGGTAATGTGTTCCTCGTTATTATTGATATGAAAGTGATTTACATGTATTACGTATATTTAGCCAACTATAACAACTATATCTTAAAACATACTTTTAACTTGTGTGTGGTAACCTGAGGGGGGAAGATGGACTCAGGGACAAAGGGCCATAAAGGGGATGTGTGTGCTGGCTGCAAGATGTGAAGTAAGATAAGGAAACTTGTTGTTTAGAGCAGGTTCGTACCAGACACCAAAAGGTGTCTGTTCTTCGTCAAACTGAAAGAGACTTTTTGTTTCTGGGTTTCTTCTGCTGTGTCGCACTGATTGGGTGCGACAGGCCATGTGTTGGTCTCTCCCAATAAGATGACCTCTGGGGGAAAGCACGCACACACCTCCTCCTGTGTTTTAGTATGAAAGCCTGTGTTTTCCTTTGGTTCGCGCTCTTGTTTTTGACTGGCCGTTCCTGAGACCTGTCTCACACGTGGTAGAACCTGAGCCCGGAGTACTCTGCAGAGTGCTTCGTGATTCCTTTGTATTTGTATTGTTACTTTGTATCATTAAAACAAGATTATTGTTTCACTTGCATTCTGGTGTTTCTTAATCCCTTCCTTTTTACGAATTTACCCAGCTTACCAAACGACACGCGGAGACGAGGTTGGTTTTAAACATCCTCCAAATCTCCAACAGTATCGACCTCTGACTCCCTGAAAGGTGGAACTCATGTTATCTGCCTACTCACATCAAAACTGTCATGGGGATTTCTGTGTGATCTATGGGTAGGTGTTGGACTGGATGGGAGAGCGACTCCCCGCTCTATCTCCAGAACTTTTACCCTTAGGTGCATGGCTTCTACCTCCAACTCCTTGTGTCTCAGCTCTACCTCCCTGATGCGCAGAGTCAGCTGTAGCTCCTCTACAGACATCCGAGCTTGGGAAGGCAGGCCTTGGAGTGGGGCGGACAAACCTGCGAGATCAACCACTTCATGTTTTTCCTCAAATACACCCTTCTCGACTAGTTCTGCACACAAGAGGTCTTTTAACTCTTGTTTTTGTAGGCACAAACACATCATAAAACTGTGCAATTAACACTAAATCTGCTACTGTGCAGTCATCTAGTCTCTCAATGGAAGGGTCCGTAGTAAACAATTCCAGTTGACTCCATTGTGAATTCCAAAAAGAAAAACTGTCAACCAGAGACCTAGAATGTGCGAGAAGAGGAAATAGCCATGCTTACCCGACACGATGAAAAGAACGGAAGGACCGGACGGACGAGCCCCCAATTTATGTTACGCCCAGGTCTAGGGGAACCTAGGCGCAGCACAAAATTTGCACTCTCCCCACTCTTCCCTCTCCCAAGAACACGGACACCGAGTCAGAGAATGCCGTTTGGTCAATTTAATTACCAAAATATTATTACAAACAGGAGTAACAAAACCATAAAACAAAACAAACCTTTAAACACAAAAATCTTACCTAACGAAAGAGAAAATAAACATACAGGCTTCTTACCTACTCTACTGTAAAAACAGGAGAAAACGAATATTCAAAAGAAAAGGGTTTTGCACTCCTAAGAAAAAAGTAAAGCGTGTCCACAAAGACAGGTTCAGTAGCTTTTCTTTCAACTGTCTCACGACACAAGAGAAGGACCGGTATACGGTATAAATAAGTATTAGCACAACAGGACAGATATCGAAACGCAAATTTGTGTTGGGAGTAGGAGAAGTCAAGTCAGAGAGAGCTGCCGAGGAACTTCTTCTTCTTCTTCTTTAGTGTTTATTGGCGGTTGGCAAACCAAAATTGTAGGTGCATTACCGCCACCAACTGGACTGGAGTATGGACAAGAGACTATGCAGAAAACAATAAACAAAATAAAACAAACAAAAAACAACAAAATAAATAAAACCAAAACTCTAGATTATTTTAAATTTATCAATTTCTCTAAGAAACGTAATAAGCTCACAATACATATTGCCTGATGTTTTCCCTATCAGCCCTGATAGCGAAAAGTCAATGTATTTTGCTTTCTTCAGTGTTTGGAAAAGCACATTTCTCTGAATCCTATATTTCCTGCAATGCAGCAAAACATGTTCAACCGTTTCTGGCTAGCTACAGTGTGTACACTTTCCGGTTGGATGCTTTCCTATTACCCTTAATGTATGATTGAGACCTGTGTGACCTATTCTCATCCGAGAAATGACATTTTCCTCCCTTCTTTTAAACCCCACCTTCCTTCCATCACCCACATACCTTTGAATGTTATAAAGATGTCTTCCTGTGTCACTAAGGTCCCAATGATATTGCCATGTTGTTTGCGCATATATATGTATGAATTTTTTAACCTCCGCTTTGCTGAGCGGAACTTCAATGTCTATATTCGTAATTCTGAGTGTTTGTTTGGCCAGAATATCCACCTGTTCATTACCCTCCACACCAACATGAGCAGGAACCCAGATGAAACGAGTTGCTATGCCTTTGATTTGCATTTTATACAAAATTAGAAATATTTCATTTATTATGTCCATTCTAAATGAAGATCTGCCTGATCGTATACTCGATAAAGCTGAATAGCTGTCAGATGCAAATACAGTATTATGTATTCCTTTCTCCTCTATCCATTCCAATGCCAATACCAATGCCAACAACTCTGTGGTGTATACTGACACATGGTCTGTTATCCTTTTCTTTATATGTGAATTACTCACTGGGATATAAACTGCTGCCCAAGCACGCCCTGTCTCTGGATCTTTGGAGCCATCTGTAAATATGATTGTTGAGTCTGAGTGATATCTTGCAAAATAATTCTGGACTATGCGCCATACTGGTATTTCTTTCTTTTCCTTCAACTCTTTTTGTATATTGAGGTCTAAACTTGGCAATGGGAATAACCAGGGTGGAATGGACGAGATTGCAACTGTGGGGCAATACTGTATTTGATTCAATCCTATACTTGCCGCTTTAAAATCAACAATCCATCCGAAACTCGTTAAATGTGACTCATTGTGCTCCCAGCAGTCTTTCAAAAATACTTTTCGCTGGATGACTATCACCATGCCCCTGAAGGTTTACCCAGTATGCCAACATTAACTTTACTCTTCTTATCCTTAAAGGCATTTCTCCCATTTCTACCTGTATTGCTGATACTGGAGATGTTTTAAAAGCTCCACTACAAATCCTCAGGGCCTGAGCTTGTAGGACATCCAGCTTTTTAAGGTTTGATTCTGCTGCTGCCATGAACGCTATACACCCATAATCGAATACAGGTCTCATGATTGCCCAATATATGTTCAGTAGTGATGACCTACTCGCTCCCCACTCCTGTCCCACCAAACACCGAAGTACATTGTTGACCTTTTTATATTTACTTTGAACTTTTCCTATATGATTGCTCCACGTTAGCTTTCCATCAAACCAAACACCAAGAAATCTTATTGTATTTACCTGTTCAAGAGGTTGCTCATACAATTTTAATGATACAGGAGCAATTTTATGCCGTTTTGTAAAACAAATGACTTGCGTCTTAGCTACTGACAGTTTGAATCCCCATTTATTTGACCATTTCTCCACTTCAACTATTGCAGCTTGTATTTTCTTTCCAACATGTGCTACATTGCGGCCTTTTGCCCACAAAGCCCCATCATCTGCATACAAAGATTTCCCCACACTTGGATGAACTTGATTAAAAATGTCATGTATCATTATATTGAACAACAACGGACTACACACACTACCTTGCGGAGTACCATTTTCCACATCATACACACTTGAATATTCTGCACCTTCTCTTACTTGTATTTTTCTGTCCTGTAAAAAATTCATAACCCAATTATATGCTTTACCATCAATTCCCAATGATTTTAACTTGATTAGTAGTCCTTCCTTCCAGAGCATGTCATAAGCCTTTTCAATATCAAAGAAGACTGCACTCACTACTTACTTGTTGGTCTGTGCTTTCCTGATGTCTGATTCTAAGCACAATATAGAATCCATTGTATTCCGACCCCTACGGAACCCACATTGATATGGTGATAACAGAGCTTTACTTTCTAAGATATATGTCAACCTTTCTGTAACCATTCTTTCCATGATTTTGCATAAATGCGATGTCAGGGCAATAGGTCTGTAGCTAGATGGATCTGAAGGGTCTTTCCCTGGCTTTAGTATGGGCACTATTATCGCTTGTTTCCAAACCGAAGGAAGTTGGCCAGAATCCCACACCCTATTAAACAACCTTAACACACTGACTAGAGAGTTATCCGTCATATATTCCAACATTTTATAGCAAACACCATCTTTCCCAGGAGTGGTTTGACGAGCACTAATAATTGCTTTCCTCAACTCAAACATACTAAAATGCAGGTCCACCTGATCCCCCAACACTTCTACTCTATCCAATATTCTCGGGTTTTCCATAAATGTATTATCTCTGCACTGCCTGGCTTCCTCTGTAAGGTTATCTGAACTATGAACTTTCTTAAATGTCTGAGCTAGAAGTTCCGCCTTTCCTAAGTTTGTGACAGATATTATGTCCCCTCTGCTCAAAACTGGCAACTCATAATTCCTTCAAACTCCCCCCATTCTCCTAATCATGCCCCAAACATCTGCAAGCTGTACTTCTCTTCCAATGCTATTGCAATATTGCCTCCAAAAAGTGCGTTTTTGCATTCGTATCGTCCTCCTTACTATAGCCTGGGCCCTTTAATACTGATTCAAAGCTTCCTGAGAATGGAGTTGTTTGAGTTGTCTGAATGCTTTTTTTCTGTCTTTAATGGATTTGTTACATTCACCATTCCACCAGGGTACACTCTTGGTGCACCTAACTCCTTCAACTTCCGGAATTGTTTCTTTAGCTGAATGAATGATACTTAACGAGCTCCTCATTCAATTTATTTATATCATCTTCATTTTCCTCTTGAAGTGTTTTACATCTATTCGTACTTACAACTTGGAAAGCATCCCAATTAGCCTTTCCCAATTTCCATCTAGGAATGTTCTTCTTCTTTTCAAAACGTATGTTGGTCCCAACTTTAGTCATTACAGGATAATGATCACTGCCCACTGTAGTATGCTTTACCACACTCCATGTACTTATACCTGCTATATCACTAGACACAAATGTCAGATCGAGTACTGTTTCTATATTCTTTGTACAATTATATCTTGTTCCTTCCCCAGTGTTAATACACACTAGCCCGTGGTCATCTATAAATTCCTCAACTACTGCACCATTTGCATCTGTGCTACTGCTACCCCATAGTGAGTTATGTGAATTAAAATCCCCACACCATATGACTTTTCCTTGCAGTAAACTCCCAACATCCTCTAATATACTTTGATCTAATTTCCCACACGGATTATAATCATTTACTATATCTATAGGTCCTCTATCATTCCATACCCTTATAACTATTGCTTCATGATCTGTACTTACATGCATAACTTTGTAACTTACACCACTCTGTATGAATGTTGCAACTCCTCCCCCTCTGCCAGAGTCCCTATCTCTTCTAACTGCAGTATATCCCTTCACAATAAAATCCAGTTGTGGTTTCAGCCATGTTTCCTGAATACAAATTACATTAGGTTTCTCTCCCAGATTGTCAATATATTTTTTAAACTCTTGTCCATTTGCAATTAAACTTCTGGCATTCCACTGCAGTACAACTAACACCATCAAGTTGATCCACTGCATGTCTGAGATTGTTGAACATCATCATTTAGTATATCTTTCACACTTTCCCACTGCATCCCTTTCACATCAAGGTACTTTTCAGCTGATCTGACAATTATTTGTATTCTTTCATTCCGGCTTTTAGTCTGCGCTGAACAGTTGATAATCTCTGCCATAAACAATACAAACTCTGTTTTACTCACTATCAGAGTGTCCTCCTTCAACTTAACACAGTTGTGGACTTTTTCTGTTTCTTTGCTCTTATTCTTGTTTTCCATTGTAACCTGCGTTCCTCCTGAAACTGTCTTTGCTGCCTCTGCATAGCTTACTCCCTGCGTCACCCTGACTCGCTGCACCTCTTCTGCTTTCTTGCTAACCTCACATCCACGGTACGCTGAACTATGCTCCCCTCCGCAATTGCAACATTTCAGCTTTACCCCTTCTTCACATTTGCCGTATTCATGATCTCCACCACATCTGCCACACCTTTGTTTCCCTCTGCACACTGCCGCCACATGTCCAAATCTCTGACATTTAAAACATCTTATTGGTGGTGGAACATACGGTCTCACATAATAACACATATATCCAATAAGTATTTTTTCCGGAAGCCTTTTCTCATCAAAGGTGATCAGAACCGAAAGACTATCTTCTTTAACCCCATTGCGGTTTGCTTTCATGCGTTTGACATCACTTATTTTTGCATTTGTTATATTCTCTTTCACATCATCCGCTGTAATTCTGACGGGGATTCCTGTCACCACTCCCCTGACTAGCTTTTTACCACTAAACAGTGAACACTCCACTTTCTTACCCTCCACGGTACTCATCTTTATTGCCCTCCCCTGTTGCTCTCTATCCCTACATTTGATCAACATTGATCCATTCCTCAATACTTTGGCACTCATTACCTCCCCGATTTCTTTACTGATCGATTTAGTTGACCGTATAGGGTTCCACTCGCCAAACGAAGCTCCCTCTTTCGCAAGTTTCACAACCACCATGAACTCCTGTTGCCTATTTCCGACTACTCTTTCTCTCCTTTCACCCTCACTATTACTCTCATCCGAATGAGTATTTCCTTGCTTTTTACGTTTATTCCTCCTCACTATATCCCATTCTCCATTTCCATAACTCCCGCCTACTCCCTCCATGTCTCCTAACTCGCTTCCTGCCCCGTCACTTCCCTCTGCCATCTCTCATCCAGTCACAGTCCAGTCAGCTGCCGAGGAACTGCACGGCAGTAGCTTAATATGCTCCCGTCTCCTCAGGTGGACCAATCAGCATGCAGGAGGTAGCTAATCAGCTAACGGGCACCACCTGCTTACTCACACACACACACTCACAGACACAGGAGGAGGGAACAATGCACACACAAATGACCTAACGACCCAGGGTCGTAACAATTGCATTGCTTTTTGTCGAAGGAACAGGAAGGAGTTTACTTCTGGGTTTTAGGACCTACACTCAAAAAAATAACTCATTGGATGAACTCAATTCAATTGTGGGCAGGATTTCCATCCAATAAATATTCGTAGCCCCAACTGAAACTAAAAACATCCATTTAATAAAATTGAATTGAGTTAGTCCAACTCATTTTTATCAAATAAAGCTGAAATAAAATTATTACATTAAGTAAATTAAATGAATTTACATTTGTCCAACTCAAACTAATATAATTAATTGGTAAATAAATAATATAAAAATATAATTATTTTTCACTTTCTCCCCCATTAAGACACTCATGAGACAAAACCTAGTTGATATTTTTATTGAAAATTCTCAGATAACAATTACACCTTGAGGTGGATAGCCAATCCTCACTTTACTTGTGTAAACAGTGTCAAAGTTCTCTATCAGAGTTATTTGTCTGTCTGCATTTCTTTTTTTATAAAACATATCAATAAACAGACTGAGCAGGAGATAAAAGCAACTCAGAAAAATAATAATAATGCCAATCATGGATGAGGAAGGTGACAGTAATCCTCAATTCAACATCAATATTTATATACACATCTCAATATTAGCTCTACTTGAAAACACAGAGCAAGATGTAAACATATTTTTTTAAAGAACATTTTTAAAGTGGTGCAAATAGCACTCCCGTAACAGTGCCGAAACTGGTGAAAAATGAACACCCAGCTATTCTAGATCTCCAAGTGCCACAAACAACAAAGACACTATAAAAAGGTGGATGCTTTGCACTGCTCTCCAAACAGGGAATATCTTTGGGTGGTTTTGATATATAAAAGAGCGCACTGCACAAACCCTACAGTATATTTGGTAATTGAATAAGTGTAGTGTAGCCATTTGCTTTGAACCTACAATTACAAAAAAAGCTAAACATTTGTTAAGGAAACTTGACAATACACTTGTTCACCTCTGATGCAAACAGCTTGATTTCAGCTGCTGTATTTTTGCATTCAGCTTGTGCCCATCCAAGTTCATTACGATCTTCTGTAGTTGTCCGGGAAGCTGAGATCAAGGGCATAAATGAGCCCCAAGAGCATGATGAGTCCCACAATGACGCTGCCTACGTTTTCCATTACTTTAATGCCTTCGATAACAATTCCCACGTCCTCTGGCCCTCCATTCCCGTTTCTTCGGATCGTGTAAATCCCCATGACTGTGTTGGAATGTCCCTCTCTGCATCGTCAGCGGCGGAGGCCTGAAAACAACACAAACACGTATGTTAAGTAAAAAGCTGAACCCCACAAACAGAAAACTGTATGAAATATAAATAAGCATTCTTAAACCATCAACTGCAGTTTAGAGAAGCAGATTTGCTTCTGTCTGGCTCGCCTAATTGACCAATACTGCTTTAAACTGAGATAAGGACCTCCAACCTTATCAACATACAGAGCCTGAAATACAGAAATAAATAGTTGTACAAAAATGTAGAAATAAATTAAATCTAATAAAGATAGTTATCCATGTATGTCCTGTTTGCTTATCAACTTTTACTTATTTATTCATACATTTACCTATTTATTTCTATATTTATTATTTTATTCATGTATTTATTTCAGGATCTATTTATTATTTTATTTATTTACTCCTGTAATAATTTAAACATGTATTTCTGTATTTATTAATCCATTCACCTACTTATTTCTATATGTATTTCAATATTTATTTATTCGAGAATATATTTATTTCAGCATGTATTTATTCATTTCTGTATTAATTGATACGTTTATTTATTGCCATATTTATTTATTTATGCATTTACCTACTTATTTCTACATTTATTTATTCTTAAATGTATTTATTTCAGCATTTATTTATTATTTATCCCTGAATTAATGTATACATTTATTTATTCATTAATATCCATATTTATTTATTTATCTCCTTATTTATTCCTGTATTTATTTTTTCATTTATTTATTGATAATAATAATAATAATTTAAATTTTTATAGCGCCTTTCAAGAGACCCAAGAACCTTTACAATGGGAAACAAAACAACAACATAATAATAGTCACAAGGATACACAGGTTAGATACCTAAGTAATACACACAAGCGAGAAGTTGACATTATAGACATCTAGCCTTGGGTATGATCAGTGGTGTGCCATAGGATGTTCTCATTATAAATACATGCCATGGTATTAATAAATTAGGGTAACACTGTTCAACGCTACATGGGAAAAATATTGTATAAACTTACCAGATACTCCTTGAAGAACGAGTCTGGATCTTCAGTTAGGTATATTACAAGGCTTCTCAGGATGCACTCCCTCCTGGTGTTGATGTTGTCACACTAAAGCAGAAGCAGGGTCGACAAATCAGGACAGAATTTAGTTAATGTGGGTGCGACAGAGCGGTTGTCTGAAGACCAGAAAGGTCAAATCAGTCGAAATGTCCCTAAGCAGGACATGGTATCTGACGAAAAAAAAATTGGGGGGGGGGGCTCTGCAGCAGCACGTTAAACCGTGTGCAACAGTTATTAACATTTTCACAGAACAGAAGACACACTTACTGGAGCCCGCTGCACTGTAGGCCAATTAGCTCCTGTCTCTTTAGCTTTATTACAAGTTGACGGGAGTTCTGCGTTAGCTTTAGCATTAGCCATTGTGTTGAGTGTGGAGACGATATAAGGGGACTGCGGGAGAATAACCCAAATCTAACAAATTCAAAGTGATGACTCTTTTTCTAAAGGTTTACCTCAAGTACGAGCAAAAAGTATGCAGCATTAAAGATACTCTGAGAAGTCAAATGGAAATATATTACTGTATGAAAAGGCATTACTTGGAAACAGGGTACGTTCTAAACTACTAGAGACTACTAAAAAACTACTAAAATACTTACCAAAGAATAGACTTTCCCCAGTCAGTTTCCACAGTCAGTGTCAGAGAAAAGGAGGCAAAAGACAGAACGGATGTGCGCATGCGCAAAGGGGATGTGCAAAGGGGCGGTCCCCAGATGAAAACAATTCATTTTGAGTTGATCTGTCCTAAATACATTTAATAAGTGAATTGATTAAACTAATTTGTGTTACACTAATGAACTATAGCCTACTTAGGTTTATTTCTTAATTAAAAATATTTATTAAAGCGAACATTTGTATATTGTGTCAAGTCTAAGAAGGGCTTGAATCGTTTTTATGAGTGTATATGCATTTAATCAAAAACAATTGAGTTTGATATTAAATTCTCCTCTAATGGAAATGTGTCACCTGGGAGCACCTTGAAGCTATTCTGATACAGAGCTGGAAGAAGTATTCAGATGTTTTACCTATAAGTTAAAGTAACTAAACAGCAAAGTGAAAGCCCTAAATTTGGTATTCACAATATGAACTCAAAGTACCAAACTGCCACATACTTGTAAACAAATGGCCAATGATTTTTATATTATTATCTAGAACATTTTGGATGATTACTTTTGATGCATTTATGTGAAGCAGTATTTTTAATGGTGTTGCTGGTAGAGATAAGCCAAGATATAACTAAGCTATTTATTGGCATGAAAGTTAAAAGAAACAATGTTGCTAAAGCATCAAAATATAAAAATAATTACACAATAATATGATATACAAACAACATTAACATACATTTCAAATTGTTACATATTAATGATATATATACAGAAATATATATATATATATATATAGATATATATATATATATAGATATATATACACAGTGATACAATTACACTTCAACACACGTGTGTTCTCTCTCTCTCTCTCTCTCTCTCTCTCTCTCTCTCTCTCTCTCTCTCTCTCTCTCTCTCTCTCTCTTGTATCTTTAACTTTGTATTAGTGTCTGTCTACACACAATAACATACAAGGAGCAAGTAAAGTTCATTTTTTCATTGTTTATGATGAGTGAGCATTCTGGTGCACTTTCTAAAATCAAATAAAGGCTTTACTGCCAGGAAGATTGAGTATGAAATGAAGACAAACTACACTGAAAAAAAGGGGAAAGTGGGGTTGTTCAATTTGCAAATATGCATTTAATATATGAAACATAATTTATTCATGTTTCTCGTCGAAACATGAATCAATCATGTAGAACTATGTTAATCTTGAGGGGTGTACCTTCTATAAGTCTCAGTCATGTTAAGAAATAAGAAAAAAGTTGTGTTTGTCTCTGTAACTCCGCCCACTGAGCACATACGTCAGCAGCTTGCTCCGCAGCCGATTACTCAGCTTCTAATTATTATTTACAAATATTTTATTCACAAATTAATATGTTCGGACTCAAACCCGTACTTTAATAGTTTTGTAATTGAACCTGAACAATATGGCACTTTAATGGACAAGATGTAAAGCAGAAAAAAATGGCAAAATATATTTATTTTTAAAAATGTGAAGCTTTTTCTTTTTTAAACAAAGGAGGGGGGGAGGGGTTCTACCATTTTTTCTTCCCGCATCGGAGGAGTAAGCTGGTTCTGTCCCGAGAACATCTCTACAAGGTAAATGAAGAGTTTATCGCCGGCCACTAGAGGGCAGTGTCACTGCTGTCGCTGCCCGGTTATGCCGTGCTCTGACCCGGAAGTGCCGAGCGGCCATTTTAGTTCAAACATTGTTCATGCACTCCGCCTCGAGTTGAGACGTTCGTCCACTCATTCATGTAAGACTGTTTCCACTATTATATTATACCATATATTATACTATATATATATTATACTATTATACTACTATACTCTGTTTCGTGGTATATATTTGTGTTGATTGAATTGCATGGATGTAATACTTTGTCAGCTTATCTTGCTGCATTATTCTGTTTTAGGGTGTCGTCATCCTTGTCAATAAATCACCGAAACTGACATTGAGGAGTGTGTTTCTTCATGACGACACCATGGTCGTTGTTGGATGCCCTGTCCCCGGCTGCGAGTTCAAATCCGATGACTTGTCTGAAGCACTCGTCATTGCTATATTGACGATTCATGGATGTAGCCACCAGCACGCAGCGCCTGTCATGGCCGCGCCAGCCCAGGCCCCAGCCCCTCACGGCCCGAGACTCGATCGGCCCAAAGTTGATGTGGGCGTGTCAATAGAGGAATGGAACGTGTTCATCCGCCGTTGGAATGTATTCCGCGCCGGCTCAGGCATAGGGGACGCACAGGCCCCCTTCCAGCTGTTTCAGTGCGCTGGGCCTGTACTTGGAGACAACCTGTTGAAAGCCGTCCCCGACGCCGCTTCCGGACCCTTGCCAGACCTGATCACCGTCATGCGTTCCCTAGCTGTCATCCCAGTTGCTACATGCGTCCTGCGCACCGAACTACTTCAGTTACGCCAGGAACGCGACGAGACATTCCGCGCATTCGCTGCCAGAGTGCGGGGTAAAGCAGAGACATGCGCATATAATGCGGTATGCGAGTGTGGTAAGGACGTGGACTATACCGACCACATTATCCGCGATGTGCTGCTCAATGGCATCTATGACTCGGACATACGCCGCGAGACGCTAGGGACAACTGACGTCCTGGTCAAGCCAGTTAATGACGTGATTGCACTCGTCGAGAACAAAGAAATGGCCCGTAACGCTCTCCCGTCGTCCTCCCTATCAGCCATGTCGTCATTCCGGCGCTTGAAGACGACTCCACAGGCGAGCCCCGCCCCGAGCCCCGCGGACGGGGCTAAACGTGCCTCGTGTCCGGAATGTAAGAACGTCTTTAACGTCTTCACGGAGGGGCCTCGCGGGTGGAATCCTAAGCCTCACCAGGTGTGCATCGGCTGCTACAGGGCCCGCCGACAACAGAGGCGTCAACAGCCGTCATCCGACAGTCAACAGGCCGCCATGGGGTCGGAGCTGGTATCCCAGGTCTCGTCGGTGCAAGCTGGAGCCCGCCCTGGCCGACGTCGCGGGAGCCTTCGCCGACGCCGCGCCCCTACGTCGCACGGCTGTGTCGACAGGCCTTCACCTATCATACTCAAGCACCACATCTTCTCCAAGGGCGAATGGAGGCAAGCCAGGCTGAGAGACCACCCCCGGGCGTTAATCACCATCTCGATGGACATGCCAGTCGGGCCGAGGGATGGCACCAGCAACCGGGGCTCGGCCGACGGAGCTCGAATATCCGCCGTCGCAGACACTGGCGCGCAGTCGGACCTTTGGTCTCTGGAGGAGTTCCTGGCCTGCGGTTTCGCGCGGGACGACCTGCGACCCGTCAGCCTCAGCCTGTTGGCCGCCAACCGCTCCCCTATAGCCATCGAGGGAGCGTTCTTCGCTAGGCTCTCGACGACCTGCAGCGGGGGCCGTACTACATCCTGCCGTTCCATGGTATATGTGAGCAGCTCAGTCCGGGCCATGTACCTCTCCTACGAGTCGTTGCTCAACCTCGGCCTCTTGCCCATTAACTTCCCGTCAGACGACGTTGCAAGGGGGCCCAAGGACAGGCGTAGCCCTGACACGGCTGACACGCCAGTCCAGCCCCTGTCCATCAATGCGACGAGGTCAACCAACGGCGGCTGCGTGGGGCCAAGTGACCCCGGGGACGCCCAATGCTCATGTCCTCAGCGCACGGTCCCCCCGGCGCGCCCCGCAGCACTGCCGTTCCCTTGTACGCCAGAGAACAATAACCGGATGAAAGGTTGGCTACTCGGAAGATATGCCTCGTCGACATTCAATACTTGCCCCCATCGGGCACTACCATGCATGGAGGGGCCGCCTATCGAGATGCACGTGGACCCCGCAGCTACGCCTAAGGCATGCCACACCGCGGCTACGGTGCCTCTACACTGGCAGCGGAGGGTTCACGATGACCTCCTGCGGGACGAAGCCCTTGGGGTCATTGAACGCGTGCCGTACGGCGAGCCGGTGACGTGGTGCCATCGTATGGTAGTCACTCGGAAGCACGACGGTTCCCCCCGCAGGACCGTGGACCTCTCCCCCCTCAACAAGTTCTGCCAACGTGAGACCTTCGCCACTGAGTCCCCGTTCCACCTCGCACGCCGCGTCCCGAAGGGCACCTGGAAGACCGTCACGGACGCCTGGAACGGCTACCACAGTGTTCCCCTGCGTGAGTCGGATCGCCACCTCACTACCTTCATCACGCCCTTCGGCCGTTGGCGCTACACCAGGGCACCACAGGGTTTCCTGTCGTCAGGGGATGGCTACAACCGTCGGTTTGACGCCGTCCTCTCGGACTATGAACGCAAGGAACGTTGTGTGGATGACACCATCCACTATGACACCGACCTGGAGCAACACTGGTGGAGGACCATCGACTTCCTGACGCGTGTCGGCCGATCGGGGATCGTGCTGAATCCGGACAAGCTTCAGTTCGCGGAGAGGTGCGTCGACTTCGCTGGCTTCAGGGTGTCGGAATCTACCATCGAACCGCTCCCAAAATACTTGGACGCCATCCGGGACTTCCCCACCCCAGTCTCCACGACGGACATCAGGAGTTGGTTCGGCCTTGTCAACCAGGTGGCTAACTACGCCCAGTTGCGTGACACGATGGCTCCATTTAAGCCGTTCCTCAGCCCACGCTGTGCGTTCCTATGGTCCCCCGTTCTGGAGGAGGCCTTCCAGACGTCCAAGCAAGCCATAATGGAGGCCATCCGCGAGGGCGTGGAGATCTACGACATGCAGAAGCGTACCTGCCTCCGCCCTGACTGGTCCATGCGTGGCATTGGCTACTTCCTGCTCCAGCAACATTGTCACTGTGCCTCGGGCATACCGGACTGCTGTCCAGGAGGGTGGAGGGTCACCCTCGCGGGCTCGCGTTTCCTGTCCCCTGCGGAGCAGCGCTATGCAGCCGTCGAGGGAGAGGCCCTAGCTGTGGCATGGGGCCTGGAACAGACGCGGTACTTCACGCAGGGGTCCGACAACCTCGTCGTGGTCACCGACCATAAGCCGTTGGTGAAAATCTTTGGCGACCGTACGCTGGATGAGATCACAAACTCGCGTCTGTTTAGACTGAAGCAGCGCACCCTCCCATGGCGCTTCGACATTGTGCATCTGCCTGGCAAGAGCAACTATGCCGCTGATGCCACGTCGAGGCATCCTTCCCCCTCGGGTTCAGCGAACGGCCTCTCATTGGGGCTGCCGAGCGGGCCTGACGCCATGGAGTCAGCACTCATGGCCTCCATCCGCGACGACGCACGGGAGCTCGGAGCCGTCTCTTGGCCCCTCCTCGCACGGGAAACAGCGGCTGATGGATGCCTCGGCCACCTCCTCCAACTCATCGAGCAAGAGGGTGGGATTGACGTTAACGACCCTGCCCTGGCGAGTCTGTCATCGGTCTGTGAGTCCGTCTACGCCCAGGACGGCGTCCTGCTCTATCGGGACCGCGTCGTGGTTCCCCCATCCCTCCGTGGGAGGGTCCTTCGGCATCTCCATGCCGCTCACCAGGGGACCTCAGCCATGGGGCAGCATGCCCGAGCCATAGTTTACTGGCCCGGGATGTCCGGGGACATTCAGGCCACCAGGGACGGGTGTGCAGACTGCAACCGCAATGCTCCGTCACAGGCGGCTACACCCCCCCGGCCGTCCCCACCCCCGTCCACGCCATTCGAGGCGGTGTTTGCTGACTTCTTCGACTATGGGGGCCGTCACTACCTAGTTGTCGGGGATCGGCTCTCGGGCTGGGTAGAGGTCCTGAGCTCTACGGCGGGTACTGCCCTGGCGGGCTCAGCTGGCCTGGTCCAACACCTCCGGTCGTTCTTCGCCACCTTCGGCGTACCGGAGGAGCTCTCGAGCGACGGTGGTCCGGAATTCAAGGCGAGCCACACCGAGGACTTCCTCCGCTTATGGCACGTCGAACACCGTGTGTCTTCCGTTAGCTTTCCGCAGTCGAATGGGAGGGCGGAGGTTGCGGTTAAGACTGCTAAGCGCCTCTTGATGTCCAACACCGGCCCGTCGGGCAGCCTTGATCAGGACCGCTTCCTGCGCGCTATGCTGCAGTTGCGTAACACGCCTGACCCCGACTGCGACCTCTCGCCAGCACAGATCATCTTCGGCCGCCCACTTCGTGGCTCGCTCTCCTTCGTGAACCGCCTCGAGAAGTTCTCGAACCCGCATATCCGCCTGCTATGGCGCGAGGCATGGGCGGCGAAGGAGGACGCCCTTCGGACCCGTATGTCCCGTACCACCGAGTCTCTGGGGACTCACTCGAGACCGCTCCGCCCATTGGCACTCGGCGAAAGGGTATTCCTCCAGAACCAGCAAGGCCCGAGCCCCCACAAATGGGACAGGTCGGGGATCGTGGTGGAGTCGCCGGGCCACGACCAGTATCGGGTCAGGGTTGACGGTTCGGGACGTCTGACACTGCGCAACCGGCGGTTCCTCCGTGCCTACACGCCGGCCACACCCTGCGCCCGCGAGCAGTCGGCTGCGCCGTCGCCGCCGCCCGCTGCCCTGGGTCATCAGCCCCCACCTATCCACCCGGGCTGGGCGACGCCCCAGGGGATTGCTCAGCGGCCGGCTGTCGGGCCCCGCGACTCGGCTATTGGCGCTTCCCCACCGACGCCTGCTGATGGGGCGTCCTCTGACCTCGCTGTTCCTACGGGTGCCTTCCTGGGTGCACCGCTCCCGGTGCCGCAGTCGCCGCCGACGCTGCCCCAGCCGACTCGGCCGGGCCGCTTGAGGAGGCCGCCTGCACGTTATGAGCCCGAGTCTGGCAGCTGGATACGGGATGTAGACCGTTAACCTATTCCGGCCCATAGCTTTCCGGTCTGGGGGGGATGAAGAGTTTATCGCCGGCCACTAGAGGGCAGTGTCACTGCTGTCGCTGCCCGGTTATGCCGTGCTCTGACCCGGAAGTGCCGAGCGGCCATTTTAGTTCAAACATTGTTCATGCACTCCGCCTCGAGTTGAGACGTTCGTCCACTCATTCATGTAAGACTGTTTCCACTATTATATTATACCATATATTATACTATATATATATTATACTATTATACTACTATACTCTGTTTCGTGGTATATATTTGTGTTGATTGAATTGCATGGATGTAATACTTTGTCAGCTTATCTTGCTGCATTATTCTGTTTTAGGGTGTCGTCATCCTTGTCAATAAATCACCGAAACTGACATTGAGGAGTGTGTTTCTTCAGTAAAAGTTATTTAAAGTTATTTAATGTCATCAAATGTTCGTCATAGTTACAGGTTATGACGCATTGTTTGCAAAAAGCAGAGTTCACATTTGCCTTTACAACGAGCAACGTAAATACAGCTGTCAATTTGTAAACATTGTCATTCACTGGTGTTAGCTAAGATAAAGCCATGAAAATCATAAGGTGAGTTTATATTGATTGACTTGTGTTTAGCGTGTATTTTAATACTGTGAGTATTTGTAGAGTGTAAGTCCGGCAGTTGCTTGATTTACAATATTTAAAACTATGAACCTTGCCCAAAGTTATGCACATTAAACCGAGCTCAGTGGGGAGGGGGGAGTCTGATGGATGAGCTTGCGGCAAGTTTGCATCAATAGGCTACGTCTTGTTTTAAATGATTGTTTCATGTCTGCTGTCAGGCGGTGTAGAACTTTACTGCGTCGGTCCGGCTCTGCATGTCTACTCTTGTGCCGACTTTTAAGGGCGCTGATGCAGGTTGTAGGCCTACCTTACGTTAAGCGACCATCTTTACCCATTTAAGGTGTTGATTGTTAAAGATACAATATTGTCCGTGGGACCGCAGTGTTTTCCCTAAAAAACTGTGTTTATGTCTCTGCTTTGATCCGCTCTGTGTTCATGTAAATACCGTAAATACACACATATCAAAACAGATCAAAACAGAGACACAATATTTTGTGTGGGGGTGTGTCCCGGTGTTACAGTATAAGTTGAGTCATGACAACTGGCGACATTCTATTATTTTCGTCATAGGAATCCGGGGCGTGTACATTGAGGACCCATTGTTGACTTACCAGGAAAGAAACATCGTTTGTCGTTTACGTTCATATTTTGCTATATCTGCCTTCCTAAGATCACTTTGCTGCACATTCAGTACTCGTATGTGAGGTTGTGGGTGAGAGTCCGATATCGTGACGCTTACAGGGAGGTATCGAACATTACAAAGTAGGTGACTGTGTGGATGCCTGTTCAAAACATTGCAAACTTCAATAAATCATTTAAATTATATATTTGTGTCCGACTTTCATTTGTTCATCGTTCTTAATGTGATGTATAGTAGCTTTGATAGCTGTCCATACCTTCAGACAGCCTAAAAGTAAAACACAAGTTGTTTATTCACAGCCCGAACGCTCATCGAGATGACTGGATCAGTCATGACAACTTGTGATCAGCTCCGATTAAATTGTGATATCAATTCTGTAGCTAACCTCCAGGGAGCACGTTTATTTTATGAAATACCTGTATCCCTCTCATCACAACAAGACTCTACACTGTGCAGGAAAAACAATTACATACATGAAAATAACCTTGATGCATTGGAATTAAACACACAAACTAACAAATAAATCATCAGAAGAAGGCAGAGAGGAAGTAAATAACAACAGGAACACGGAAGGCAGACAGAATTGCTTAGACACGGATGTCACATGAAATTTAAATGTTCTGGAAAGTTCCTTATACAGCTTTAGCCTTTTTTATCTCATGAAGTCCCAAAGTGACACACACTGAACAGTCTGGGGTCATGGTCCTTGTCATTTGCTTTTGTCTTCCCATAACAACATGTCCAAGATGTCCATGTGTCAGGCTAAAACATGTGACAGAACTAGCTAGATTTGGAAAGGTTTTTTGTTGCTAAAGTTAATATTCAACCCATTTAAGAATAAAAATGCTGACATGACATGTCATTTGTTAAACATTAAGCTGTCTTCGGCTCTTTTCTACTGTAACAAATGTAAATGTCCCCTCTGTGGGATGAATAAAGGTATTCTGATTCTGATTACATTTAACCTGTTGTGGAAACATTTCTTGATGAAATTGATATGAAACAAATGCCATAAATATTGCTGTGACACATGGTGTCACATCGGGACTTTAACCCTAAACATTCACAGTAAACCCGGAGTGACATATATGCACAATTAGAAATATGATTATGGTCTGGTCAGTTAATTTAGCTGATTCAATTATATTTAGTTAACATATTTTTTATTCTTCAATTCATAGTATGTTCAAACAAATGCAAACCAAAACATCATCCTTGTTAATTAAGTTATAAATAAGAGTTACTTTACCATTAAAGCCCAGATATTTGACACTAGGGAGGTTACTTGTCAGAAATGTGTCTATTTAGTCTAAATGACGTTCCCCTTAATTTCCCCAAAAGTAGAAATGGGTCCGGGTTCTTATGGGTTAAACGTATAGGCTTAAAGGCATAATAGAACTACCGTATTATATGTATTCAACTTGTGCCCCGCTGGACTTACTTTTCTGTGGTTTACCGTTACTGTGACATATCAGTATAGCCACGGAAGATAGTTTGTGTGTTTAATTCCCATGCATCAAGGCTATTTTCATGTATGTAATTGTTTTTCCTGCACAGTCTTGTTGTGATGAGAGGGATACAGGTATTTCATAAAATAAACGTGCTCCCTGGAGGTTAGCTATAGAATTGATATCACAATTTAATCGGAGCTGATCACAAGTTGTCATGACTGATCCAGTCATCTCGATGAGCGTTCGGGCTGTGAATAAACAACTTGTGTTTTACTTTTAGGCTGTCTGAAGGTATGGACAGCTATCAAAGCTACTATACATCACATTAAGAACGATGAACAAATGAAAGTCGGACACAAATATATAATTTAAATGATTTATTGAAGTTTGCAATGTTTTGAACAGGCATCCACACAGTCACCTACTTTGTAATGTTCGATACCTCCCTGTAAGCGTCACGATATCGGACTCTCACCCACAACCTCACATACGAGTACTGAATGTGCAGCAAAGTGATCTTAGGAAGGCAGATATAGCAAAATATGAACGTAAACGACAAACGATGTTTCTTTCCTGGTAAGTCAACAATGGGTCCTCAATGTACACGCCCCGGATTCCTATGACGAAAATAATAGAATGTCGCCAGTTGTCATGACTCAACTTATACTGTAACACCGGAAAGCGACACTTGATACTGGAAAGTGGAGGATACTAATGATTGTGTTACATTTTAGCAGCAGTGCACATACCATGAATATGGGGGACATGCCGGGCAGATCAAGTAAGGGTTACGATCCACCCGCTGTGAAATGAACTTATCTTCCATATTTGCCGTACACTTGTGTTTACGGAAGTTGAGATGTTTCTCGGTTGTGATTGGTTGTTCCTCGTCACATGACGAGCGGTGCGCGCTGCTGCAGTGCACGTCTCCATTGAAACCAATGGAAATGAGCTCGCAACGCTGATGTGTATGGCTCCGTACAAAGTTGTACTCATTGCATTAGTATAGGCTACTGTAGCTTTTTACACTGGAGGCGCCCATCTCGGCCGAAGTCGGTTCATATTAACCTAAAGGTACATAATTAAATGGTAAATGTCGCCTTTAAGGAGCAGAACATTTTTGTTTTATTTGTGTGTGAATAATGAAATAATTTCAAATATGTTTTTTTGTGATAGGTAATTGGTGTTGAGAAGATTGACCTCAGCCTTCCTTTAAACATTGTTCCAAAGGCTCTGTAGTAAATGGTGAGTATTCAAATGTTTTGTTTGATTTACTTGACTAACTTAAACTTGATCTTTAACTAATTGAAAACTGGTATTAGTCTGACAATTTCTGAATTTTTATTCATAACATTTACATACTGCAAACATTGCAGGGATATACACATTTTCTGATTTATTAGGCAAAAGTGATTCAGAAAGTGAGGCAAAAGCCAACAATTCTGCGATAAAGCCTCCTTCACAAAAGTGATAATGTTTTGTTTGTTGAAATGGCTATAAGGGTGTTTCTTATATGTAGTCTTATATTACAGTAATACTTATTTTAAGTCGCTTTGGAAAAAAATGTAAACTAAATGAAATGTAATGTAATCTAACCTGGTTGTTCGTACTTGATATAAAAAGTTATTCTCACTATAGAGCCAAAACAGGAGTAATGTGGTCCCTTTTCCGTGCTCTGGTCAATACATTTTGAATCAGCTGAAGCAACTTAACTGAGTTTTTGGTACACCCTGATAATAAAGAGTTACAATAAGCTAGCCTTGAAGTAACAAATGCATAGACTAGTTTCTGTGCATCGTTTTGAGGAAAGCACACAACTACAATCATAACATCATTAGAAAATGAAATGATTTCCTGATTTTTATGACTGTGATATTTTGTTTTCTTTGATAAATGTGGAGTTTAAGCGTATAACAACCCTGCCCCTCCAATCAAGATTTCTCTCTCAGCTATCTGACAAACTTCTGAAGGTTTTTGAGAAGAGAGGAGGACAGATAGGCCAGCGTCTGAACTGTATTATGTCAAACATGACTCAAGTAAGAATTCATTTTAAGAAAATTATACATCGAGTCAATAGAGTACACATTTCATTGAGCAAAATAGATTCTTTCTTTTCTTATTCCCCTTCCCTTAGGTTGATGATGTCAATTTAGGCCGGGATTGTCTTCTCAAGGGGCTGTGTGTGTACCTCAATGAGAGAGTTTGTGGTCAGTAGAAGTAATATTTGAGCTTTGGATTTTTTTGTTGGGCGTTAAAATATGTATTTATTGAAACACCACATAGTATATAGCCTAAACCCTAAAGTATGTGAACATCCCTGTTTTTTGTTTTATAGCCAGACTACACTGAAAAGCTAGAGGGCTTTTAAATTAAAATGGATACAGGAAATGAAAAAAATTGTATCAGGTCAGACAGGAGTATATCCGATAACAAGGAGGCTTAAAAGTACTGAAATCTGACCAAATGTACTTGTTAAACACAGGGACTTAGTAATGGGTATATATATGTATTGATTTGTTAGATCTCACTCTGTTGCTTTTGTGACTGTGCGCTCTGCAGGCAGAAGATGAAGACGTCATTCTGCGGTCCATTCAGGGGATTACAGTGGGACTTTATGTTGTCAAACACAATTCCACCATGAGACCAGAGGACAGATTGTCCTGGAAGGCCAACAGGTACTAACTGATGTGGACAACATTGCATTAGCTGCTACCATGCTGTTTGGACTAATGTATGCAATGAACCTGAACGACCCCCCTAAACTGAAGTGCACGTTCGAAGTGCTCCAGCAAATGTTAATGGAGCTAGACGGCAACATGCTCTCCAAGAAAGCCCAAGCGTTTAAAAACAAACTATTTGAGTGAGCTGTTGCCATGGACCATTGTGCACTTTTACAGCATTCATACTGGACTCATCGATACAACTGTCTTGCACTTCCTTTGCTCATGCTTTTTGCTTGATTTGCATGTTTCAGAAATGTGGGTTTTTCCTGGTGTCATGTGTTTTCAGAATGTACCACTTGTCATGTGTTTCAGAATGTACTAATTGTACTAATGTACTAACTTCAAAATGTCAGTTCTTGTTTTTATTTGTAATACTTTCTTTTGTGCAAATGTGGTGAGAAACCAGGCCATTATTATACTTCCATGTATTTTTCCAAAGCAATGCCATTGCTTTTTTGTATTAAAGTGCCCTTTCAAATTAGGAGGTTACTATTTAAATAATGGATTTGCAAGAACATTTCCTTTTTTCGGATAGGCGTTGACATTTTCTGTTAATTGTTTACTATGAATGAGTTACAAAAATAAGCCTTTCTTTGCCATTTGGCCCAATAAACTTTTATTTTGGTCGGGAGAATGGTTTCCTTTAAGCTTGCTTGCTGTGTTCTAACACAATAATGTATATGTACTGAAGGATTATTTGAATTATTTGAAGTATTAAAGTAACGTGTTATGGCAGGAAAGTTCAATCTGGTATATTCCTTTTAATGTCACCTTATATATATTCATGTGTGTTAAATTTGAAGGGACAAAGTATCTTTTCCCTCCCCCAATGTATTGAGGTGAAGTCCTTGTGTTTTGAGAAGAGATGGGAGCAGGGGACACCCTTATTTGGAGATAGTGCCGAAACTCTGGAATGTTTCCCTCGTAAAAGAAGGGTGTGCGTTACACAATCTTGTAGCAGATGTGTGTGTGTTTTCATTGCAGTAAATATATGTGCTACAGGATTACTGGTCAACTATACCTCTGTTCTTATTCTTTCATGTGTGGGTACTAAATGGCTACAAACATTGTGGAGAAATTAGCTTAAACATCTTTTATTACTCTATATGAAATGGAAGCAGTTTTTTATGACAGGGACGAGAGAGTTGGGGGAGGGGACACATTCCGAAGAGTTTCAGCAGGTCAATTATCAGGGGAATCGACTTGTTTTCAATAGATATGTGTGGTTGGTTACTTTGTATTAATAACAGTATGTGTAAAGGAAGCTGGAAATATACAATGTGAAACCTTTTATTTGAAGTAAAGATGTGAACAATAGCTCAAACAAATGGAGGGGCTATAGGACAAATGAGTGTGTTCTCTATATTAGGCCTGTGTGAAGTTTGACTATTTGAAAAGCATCTCTAATACTGCTTAAAAGCATAGGTAATGTGTTCCTCGTTATTATTGATATGAAAGTAATTAACATGTATTACGTATATTTAGCCAACTATAACAACTATATCTTAAAACATACTTTTAACTTGTGTGTGGTAACCTGAGGGGGGAAGATGGACTCAGGGACAAAGGGCCATAAAGGGGATGTGTGTGCTGGCTACAAGATGTGAAATAAGATAAGGAAACTTGTTGTTGAGAGCCGGTTCGTACCAGACACCAAAAGGTGTCTGTTCTTCGTCAAACTGAAAGAGACTTTTTGTTTCCGGGTTTCTTCTGCTGTGTCGCACTGATTGGGTGCGACAGGCCATGTGTTGGTCTCTCCCAATAAGATGACCTCTGGGGGAAAGCAGGCACACACCTCCTCCTGTGTTTTAGTATGAAAGACTGTGTTTTCCTTTGGTTCGCGCTCTTGTTTTTCACCGGCCGTTCCTGAGACCTGTCTCACACGGTGGTAGAACCTGAGCCCGGAGTACTCTGCAGATTGCTTCGTGATTTCTTTGTATTTGTATCGTTACTGTTTATCATTAAAGCAAGATTATTGTTTAACTTGTATTCTGGTGTTTCTTAATCCCTTCCTTTTCACGAATTCACCCAGCTTATCAAACGACACGCGGAGACGAGGTTGGTTTTAAACATCCTCCAAATCTCCAACAGTACATGCATCAAAAACATTTTCTATTTCTTTATTTTCAATGTATTTGTTCATTCTCCTGGGGCTGCATGATGGAAAAACCAAAAGCTCATCTGGATGTGTGCTGGTTGTTAATATTGTTTTATTTTTTGAGAAAAATACATGAATGTTGTTCAAAGAAATGTGTTTGTTTTTATTGACTATTTGTTTTTAAATGTTATGATAAATGCTGTAGATATAAGAGATTAGGATGGATCCTGTAGAAGAATGTACGACGTGCCTCTATTCACAGAAATAAATAATCTTATGTACCCCTTGAGCACTAGGTAGATTAAACAGAAAACTATAGCATGTAGTTTAAACAAAACATTAATGTGGCTTTAACAGGTACAAATGAAATATACTGAGTATATTAAAAGGCTAAAGTGAACCTTAAAAGTCATGTTGGTTAAACATAGGCTAAATGAATATCCCTATATTAAAGGAAATATTCACATTAACATAACAATTTCATGTTTCTTTGACATAACATAGTTGTGTGTCTTTAACATAATGGAATAGTTTTGAGTACACATGTTTTTAATGTGTGCAACCGGTTTCCATATTAAAATCATGTTAATCCAACGGCCTTTTTCTTTCAGTGTAGTTCACAGATCCTGCAAGAGAACCGGTGTTTCTCCTTGTATTGTTTTTAGAAATGAAACAACTAGGTGTGTCTTGTTCTTGTTCTATCAGATGTTTAATGATTCAGCATGTTTTTACACTTTCCTCTTTCGATTCTGCCTGATGTTTGTTCTCATTGGGCCTTATGAAACAACATGTTCTATTCCAACGCTAAATTACTCTCATTTACTACTTACATAATAAACCCTTTGGACATGTATTAATCCTAGTTGGTTTGAATCCTCACTGGGCAAGGCAAGTTTATTTATATCGCACCTTTCACCACAAGGTAATTCAAAGTGCTGTATTTAATGAAAGACAATAAGATCTAACAGCACTAACATGTGTTGTCAAATTTGTCTACAAATTATTTACAAATGTTGCTTCATTTGGATAGAAAATGTACCTCACTCTTAGTTTATCACATCACCAAATCACTATAGAGAAAAATGAAAATTGGCATCAACTTCACGAAAACTAAACCGGTAGCAACCATGTTGTCAAAGTAGCAGCAAAAAGAGCCAATGTGATGTACTGCCCTCCTTGTTTGTTTGAGAGCTTGAATAACAACTGACAAGTGAAGAAATGCATTGATGAGATGTTGATGTGTGGTTCAGTTGCCTCTATAGAGTGCCACAGTGACGCGTCCTAAAACCTGGAAGCAAGTTAGCATTTTACCACTTCCGGGTCCTTCAACAAAAACCAATGCAATTTCTCCATAGGATTTTGGAAAATAGCTGGAAATAAGGTCTGCGGTTGACACAAATTGAAGAGACAGATCACGTTTTGTTCAGCCGGATAATATCCACATGTCTACCCTAGTTTTATAATTTTCGAATCATGAATCTAATCGATAGATTTATGATCGATAGAATTATGATTAGAAAATCCTATGGAGAAATTGCATTGGTTTTTGTCGAAGGAACCGGAAGGAGTTTACTTCTGGGTTTTAGGACGTGTCACTGTGGCACTCTATCTGCATTTAATCAAAAACAATTGAGTTTGATATTCAATTCTCCTCTAATGGAAATGTGTCACCTGGGAGCACCTTGAAGCTACTGTGATACAGAGCTGGAAGAAGTATTCAGATGTTTTACCTATAAGTTAAAGTAACTAAACAGCAAAGTGAAAGCACTAATTTGGTATTCACAATATGAACTCAAAGTACCAAACTGCCACATACTTGTAAACAAATGGCCAATGATTTTTATATTATTATCCAGAACATTTTGGATGATTATTTCTGATGCATTTATGTGAAGCAGTATTTTAATGGTGTTGCTGGTAGAGATAAGCCAAGATATAACTAAGCTATTTATTGGCATGAAAGTTAAAAGAAACAATGTTGCTAAAGCATCAAAATACAAAAATAACTACACAATAATATGATATACAAACAACATACATTTCAAATTGTTACATATTAATGATATATATATATATATATATATATATATATATATATACACAGTGATACAATTACACTTCAACACACGTGTGTTCTCTCTCTCTCTCTCTCTCTCTCTCTCTTGTATCTTTAACTTTGTATTAGTGTCTGTCTACACACAATAACATACAAGGAGCAAGTAAAGTTCATTTTTTCATTGTTTATGATGAGTGAGCATTCTGATGCACTTTCTAAAATCAAATAAAAGCTTTACTGCCAGGAAGATTGAGTAGGAAATGAAGACAAACTAGTTCACAGATCCTGCAAGAGAACCGGTGTTTCTCCTTGTATTGTTTTTAGAAATTAAACAACGAGGTGTGTCTTGTTTTTGTTCTATCAGATGTTTAATGATTCAGCATGTTTTTAAACTTTCCTCTTTCGATTCTGCCTGATGTTTGTTCTCATTGGGCCTTATGAAATAACATGTTCTATTCCAATGCTAAATTACTCTCATTTACTACTTACATAATAAACTCTTTGGACATGTATTAATCCTAGTTGGTTTGAGTCCTCACTGGGCAAGGCAAGTTTATTTATATCGCACCTTTCACCACAAGGTAATTCAAAGTGCTGTATTTAATGAAAGACAATAAGATCTAACAGCACTAACATGTGTAGTCAAATTTGTCTACAAATTATTTACAAATGTTGCTTCATTTGGATAGAAAATGTACCTCACTCTTAGTTTATCACATCACCAAATCACTATAGAGAAAAATGAAAATTGGCATCAACTTCACGAAAACTAAACCGGTAGCAACCATGTTGTCAAAGTAGCAGCAGAAAGAGCCAATGTGATGTACTGCCCTCCTTGTTTGTTTGAGAGCTTGAATAACAACTGACAAGTGAAGAAATGCATTGATGAGATGTTGATGTGTGGTTCAGTTGCCTCTATAGAGTGCCACAGTGACACGTCCTAAAACCTGGAAGCAAGTTAGCATTTTACCACTTCCGGGTCCTTCAACAAAAACCAATGCAATTTCTCCATAGGACTTTGGAAAATAGCTGGAAATAAGGTCTGCGGTTGACACAAATTGAAGAGACAGATCACGTTTTGTTCAGCCGGATAATATCCACATGTCTACCCTAGTTTTATAATTTTCGAATCATGAACCTAATCGATAGATTTATGATCGATAAAATTATGATTAGAAAATCCTATGGAGAAATTGCATTGGTTTTTGTCGAAGGAACCGGAAGGAGTTTACTTCTGGGTTTTAGGACGTGTCACTGTGGCACTCTATCTGCATTTAATCAAAAACAATTGAGTTTGATATTCAATTCTCATCTAATGGAAATGTGTCACCTGGGAGCACCTTGAAGCTACTGTGATACAGAGCTGGAAGAAGTATTCAGATGTTTTACCTATAAGTTTAAGTAACTAAACAGCAAAGTGAAAGCACTAATTTGGTATTCACAATATGAACTCAAAGTACCAAACTGCCACATACTTGTAAACAAATGGCCAATGATTTTTATATTATTATCTAGAACATTTTGGATGATTATTTCTGATGCATTTATGTGAAGCAGTATTTTAATGGTGTTGCTGGTAGAGATAAGCCAAGATATAACTAGGTTATTTATTGGCATGAAAGTTAAAATAAACAATGTTGCTAAAGCATCAAAATACAAAACTAATTACACAATAATACAATAATACATAATAATAAAAATAATACAAAATAATACAAACAACATTAACATACATTTCAAATTGTTACATATTAATGATATATATACATAGTTATATAGATATATATTTATATATATACACAGTGATACAATTACACTTCAACACACGTGTGTTCTCTCTCTCTCTCTCTCTCTCTCTCTCTCTCTCTCGTATCTTTAACTTTGTATTAGTGTCTGTCTACACATAATAACATACAAGGAGCAAGTAAAGTTCATTTTTTCATTCTTTATGAGTGAGCATTCTGATGCACTTTCTAAAATCAAATAAAAGCTTTACTGCCAGGAAGATTGAGTAGGAAATGAAGACAAACTAGTTCACAGATCCTGCAAGAGAACCGGTGTTTCTCCTTGGATTGTTTTTAGAAATGAAACAACTAGGTGTGTCTTGTTCTTGTTCTATCAGATGTTTAATGATTCAGCATGTTTTTACACTTTCCTCTTTCGATTCTGCCTCGTGTTTGTCCTCATTGGGCCTTATGAAATAACATGTTCTATTCCAATGCTAAATTACTCTCATTTACTACTTACATAATAAACTCTTTGGACATGTATTAATCCTAGTTGGTTTGAGTCCTCACTGGGCAAGGCAAGTTTATTTATATCGCACCTTTCACCACAAGGTAATTCAAAGTGCTGTATTTAATGAAAGACAATAAGATCTAACAGCACTAACATGTGTTGTCAAATTTGTCTACAAATTATTTACAAATGTTGCTTCATTTGGATAGAAAATGTACCTCACTCTTAGTTTATCACATCACCAAATCACTAGAGAGAAAAATGAAAATTGGCATCAACGTCACGAAAACTAAACCGGTAGCAACCATGTTGTCAAAGTGGCAGCAAAAAAAGCCAATGTGATGTACTGCCCTCCTTGTTTGTTTGAGAGCTTGAATAACAACTGACAAGTGAAGAAATGCATTGATGAGATGTTGATGTGTGGTTCAGTTGCCTCTATAGAGTGCCACAGTGACGCGTCCTAAAACCTGGAAGCAAGTTAGCATTTTACCACTTCCGGGTCCTTCAACAAAAACCAATGCAATTTCTCCATAGGATTTTGGAAAATAGCTGGAAATAAGGTCTGCGGTTGACACAAATTGAAGAGACAGATCACGTTTTGTTCAGCCGGATAATATCCACATGTCTACCCTTGTTTTATGATTTTCGAATCATGAATCTAATCGATAGATTTATGATCGATAGAATTATGATTAGAAAATCCTATGGAGAAATTGCATTGGTTTTTGTCGAAGGAACCGGAAGGAGTTTACTTCTGGGTTTTAGGACGTGTCACTGTGGCACTCTATCTGCATTTAATCAAAAACAATTGAGTTTGATATTCAATTCTCCTCTAATGGAAATGTGTCACCTGGGAGCACCTTGAAGCTACTGTGATACAGAGCTGGAAGAAGTATTCAGATGTTTTACCTATAAGTTAAAGTTACTAAACAGCAAAGTGAAAGCACTAATTTGGTATTCACAATATGAACTCAAAGTACCAAACTGCCACATACTTGTAAACAAATGGCCAATGATTTTTATATTATTATCTAGAACATTTTGAATGATTATTTCTGATGCATTTATGTGAAGCAGTATTTTAATGGTGTTGCTGGTAGAGATAAGCCAACATATAACTAGGTTATTTATTGGCATGAAAGTTAAAAGAAACAATGTTGCTAAAGCATCAAAATACAAAAATAATTACACAATAATATGATATACAAACAACATTAACATAGATTTCAAATTGTTACATATTAATGATATATATACATAGATATATATATATATATATATATATATATATATATATATATACACAGTGATACAATTACACTTCAACACACGTGTGTTCTCTCTCTCTCTCTCTCTCTCTCTCTTTCTCTCTCTCTTGCTTTAGGTTGTATCTGTAACTTTTTACTAGTGTATTAGTACATACAATAACATACAAGGGGCAAGTAAAGTTTATTGTTTCATTGTTTATGATGAGTGAGCATTCCGGTGCACTTTCTAAAATAAAAGCTTTACTGCCAGGAAGATTGCGTATGAAATGAAGACAAACTAGTTCACAGATCGTGCAAGAGAACCGGTGTTTCTCCTTGTATTGTTTTTAGATAAACAAAAACTAGGTGTGGCTTTTTTTGGTTCTATCAGAGGTTTAATGATTCAGCATGTTTTTACACATTCCTGTTTAGATTCTGCCTCATGTTTGTTCTCGTTGGGCCTTATGAAACAACATTTTCTATTTATTATGTTAAATCGATCATTTACTACTTATCTATTAGACACTTTGCACATGTATTAATCCTAGTTGATTTTGAGTCATCACAAATACAAGTAGTCAAATGTATCTAAAATGTATTTAGAAATGGTGCTTCATTTGGATGGAAAATTTGCTAGGCGAAAATCTACCTCAGTCTTTGTTCATCAAAACACCAAATAAAGAAAGAAAATTGGCATCAACAGCACGAAAACAAAGCCGGTGGCAACCATGTTGTCAAAGTAGCAGCAAAAAGAGCCAATGTGATGTACCGCTCTATTGTGACACCTTTGTTTGTCTATGAAGTAGATCCAGCATCCTGTACCTTAGCTAGTCAAGAATTTGTTGGCAAGTCTTATTGAAAAACTTGCTTTGGTTTTGTTGTTATTATTAAGCTGTCCTGTTGGTTGTATAGTTATCACAAAATAATTACCCTTTATGGGCAGTGACCAATCGGATGGGTGTGGTAGAGACATAAAAGCCAGGTACTTCTCAAAGCCGGAGCATATTTGTGCAGATGTTTCATGATCAGCTGTATTAGGGAGCGACATCATTTGTGTCTTCTATCGTTACTTAGACACAGAAAACATTGTCAATGGCGTCAAAAAACTATGGGGAAATGAGCATGGCGGATATGCGTAAGTTACTGAAAGAAAATGGACTTGAAAAGTGGGCAGATAAATTTGAAGGTAAGTTTGTGGTTTGGTCATTTAAATTGATGATTAGGTTTTATACCATCGTTGGCCTAATAGACTAAGCTGTAGAAAATAAATGCTTTCGTTTTTTTTAATTTAACTTAGCTTATAAACTTGTCATAAAAAATGCAATGTGATACAGGACTGTAATTCACTGCATCTTCATTTACCCAGAAAAGTCTGTTATCAAGCTGCGGGAGTTCAATGATGCTGTTCTGACTGAGATGGGCATAGAGTGAGTATCATCCCTTGTCATACCAAGTTGCAATTAAAACAAATATATAACATCCTGAAAAGAAGGAAGTGTGGCGCTAATTTGGTGCAACAACTTCCCCCTGGCTTGACTTATAACTTATAACCTACTATTTTTTTTTCACGATTTCTTTAGTCCACCTGAGGATCGTCAGAAAATCTTGGACAGTATCTTGAAGATCTGGCCAGTAGCTCCCAAGGTGATATCATATTTTTTTTTATTTATTGCTTCACACTCCATGTTCAGGGCCTTCAGAAGAAATTGAGCTTTTTAGTTGTACTTTTTAGGGTCATCATTTGACAGGTTTTTTGTTGTACGTATTCTGTTAGGTGTTTAATGATCCAATCCACGGAAGTATGGAGTTGCACCCTCTTCTTGTCAAAATCATCGACACGCCTCAATTCCAGAGATTAAGATACATCAAGCAGCTGGGAGCGGGCTATTTGGTTTATCCTGGAGCCTCCCACAACCGCTTTGAACACTCAATTGGGTATGTCCAATGTGTGTTAATGTTATCAAAATCAACATTAAGTGAAGACTTGTTTGCTTTAAATGAACTGTATTTACATATGGCAGCACCTAATAAACAGTTTAAAACAAATTGCGTATCCTGTTCTGCAGCAGGACACTCAAGTGGTAATTGTGTGATGACTTTTTATTGTTGTGTGCTCTATGCTTTGGTGAAGGGTGGCGTACTTAGCAGGAGAGCTTGTGAAAGCTCTGAAGGAAAAGCAGCCAGAACTCAACATCACTGACAGAGACATCCTTTGTGTTCAGATCGCTGGGCTATGCCATGACCTGGGTGAGTGATACACATCTTTCACTTTAATTTGTGATAAGGTTTAGTTATTTATGTTTTTCTCACATACACTGTGAAAAAAGAATAATCAAAAATGCAATATATATACAGAATGTTAAAATGTCTCACTTCCGTTGGTTTTATTGCCAGCACCATTTGTTTAAAAATATTTATTTTTCTCCGTATATAGGACATGGACCCTTTTCCCATCTGTTTGATCAAATGTTCATCCCCAAAGCAACAAATAGAACCTGGAAGGTGAGCAGTTATTATTCCTATTGTCTGTATTGTGTGACATTATACCCAACAACAGAAATAAAACGCATTTATAAAACCCAGCCAGCAGCTGCATGTCATGATCTGATCATGTTTTTTTCGATCTTTGATTTTGACTGTTCTACCGTATTGCAATACTACACGGAACAAGTGCTTGTCTTCCGCCTTAAAGTCAAAACTGCTCCACTAGTTGAAAATCTTCTCAAAGATTGTAGGTCACCCCTGTGAGGAATTCTATGAATCAACCTACTATAATACCGTAGTGAGGCTGGCCATCAACATCTCTGATCCCCAACATGTTTTCAAACATTTCCCAAATTGGGATCAATAAAGTACTATCTTATCTTATGTTTGATCTAAACAGTCGGAGGTACAGGGTCCCACAATTTAATAAAGTTAGACTGAAGCACTCCTTTGTGCACCAGTCCATCCTCAAATTACATACAGAGCTAAATCCCAGGTATAATGTGCGCTAGAGGGTCTTAAGCATGTTTTCTCTTCAGTGATTGTTATGTTAAATGTTTGTCTCCTTGTGTCGTGTCTTAATATTTGTCCCTGTTTGATGTTGCAAATAGAGCTGCTATGATGCAAGAAAGATTTCAGATTTGATCTGTCAATAAATAATGATCGTATCTTATTACACATGGAATAAAGCATAATCCTTTCCAAAATTATGCACTATTCCTTTAAGCACAATTAGTTGTGGCATTCATGGTATTATGAGACACATGCAGGGTACTATCTCAAAGGATATTATAACTACCTTTGTCTGAATTCTTCCAGGAACTTCTTGAAAGGTTTTCATATATATATTTGTACTCCTAATTCAGGTGTTTCAGTTGAATAAAAGTGAAAATAGACAACATTATCAATTTAAAGGCCACCTATCATGCTATTTTTAGGCAATATCATAGGTCTTGGATATATAAAAACATGTCTATGAAGTGTTTGCAAACAGATCACTCATTCTAGCCTATTAATGATATAAACAGACACAATCTAGCATTAATGGATAAACAAAACGTCACAAAAATGGGTGACATCCTGTGTGTTCTTCTGCCCAAGAGCAACTCACACACCCCCCTTCATCTCCACACTGCAGGAATGTATAGCCCTACTGGCCAGTCATTGTTGCGTGCAGGGGGAATAGGCTCTAAAAAGAGGTGGCTTAAACCGCTTAAATGGAGTGGCCTCTCTAAACACCCCTCAGGGTTTGAGAGGAATGGCGTAGTCCAGTTAGTTGACACATCTATAAAGGCAGGTGGTTTTCCTCAGCTCGGCCTTTTGCCAGGAGCAAGGTGAGCTGAAAGAATAGGATTACACACAACACAATTAACAATAGATATTTTAACCCTTTAACTGCCGGACCAAGAAAAAAGCTATGGAAAAATTATTTTTTTACATTTTCTTATCAAATGGGCCACAAATAAGCAGAAACACATTTTTTTTTTTTGACTGACCACACAGTTTTGTTTTTATGAGCCTCTACCAAATGGTCGAGCTGGCCTTCTATGGTAATCATAATATACAGTACAGTATGTGTATGCATCAAACTCAAATAAAACACAAACTCAAATACATTTGTTTCTTTTATGGAAAATGAGCAATATATACAACCAGACATATTCATAAAAGATAATCAATTATAATTGTAAAAAAAAAAAAATGGAAAAAAGTCATGTAAAGTGTTTTTCATGATAAATACTTGCTCATCTTACTGTATATGCTGAATTGGCCTAACAGGAAACCACTGGCCTAACAGCACATGTCCATATCCTGTGTTGGCCTAACTTGCTCATCTGTGTGCAATTTTGGGCTGAATGCCATTCATTAAAGATGCTATATAAATGATCACTCTTTCACTCTGAGACTCATAAGGCAGTACTAGATTTAGTAATATTACCATGAATCTAGCCATTTATTTACCATATTTTATTGGAAAACATCTCTGAAACTCTGAAAAAGTCATATTGCTAGCTTACCATAAAAGGCCAATTCGACGGATTGGTTGAGCACATTTTCAAAAAAATAATTACACCCTTGTTAAAACTTTTTTTGTGCATCAAGTTATCTAATTATGTTCAGTCAGTGCCCTGCCACTAAAATATGTCAAATGATATGGTTACCTTACAAAAGTTGACCCAGAAGAGTGATTTCTTCAGCAGTGATTTTTAGCATTGCCAACTTTCTCAGTTGAAGCTAGCTGAAGAGCATTCTGTTTGAACCACAGTGACATCTAGAGGTTGTTTTGTGCATAACATGTCAACCAAAGGGTAGAGCTGGCTGAATCAGATGGAGTTCAACTTTTTTTTTTTTTTTTCAACAAGATATCAAGACGCGAAACGTTCTCTACCAAATGGTGGTGCTGGCAGTTTTAAACAAGATTGCGTGCACTCAATCTAGCAAAAATACAGCTGTTTCAAATAAATGTGTCTGTATGTCTGATGTAAAACACAAAGCATAACCTTTAGTATGTGTGTTTTTTTTGGGGGCTTGTAGCCCTCACAACATGTATTGGATATTAATGGATGTTATTCTGACTTATTCAGTTTAAATAACCATTACAGTTGTGTTAAATATCAGCAAAAACATGTATGAAAAGAGTGGGAGTGGTGAAACATGTGGGATAGAGTGAGCGGTGCAAACCAGGCTGTGTGCTTTACAGAGCACACTGGCCTTATGTAAGTTTTGGACCTGTCATTTGGTAAATGTAAACTGTCATGTTTTTGGCAAAGCCAGGTTCTTTCTATTTAAACAGTGAGTCATTCTTCATTTTTATCACTTTGAATTCTCATTCTAATATATCAATGCATTTGTGTACCTTGCAGCATGAGGACGCCTCTGTAAAAATGTTCGACCGCCTGGTGAAATCCAATGGGGATCTGAAGGAGATGATGGAGAAATATGGCCTGGAGCTGTCCGATGACTTGGTCTTCATCGGAGAGATGATTAAACCCCCGAAAACACAAGAGGAAGTGAGTCATGCAATTTGAATCTAATGATATCAACATTATCTTCGTTATTGCTACAATAGCCAATGTCTAATGCCAGTCACCCAGTGTTTCCCCTACCATTGTCTTGGCGGGGCGCTGCGCCCTGCCAACGGAGCCCCGCGCCCTGCCTGAAAATTCAAGGTGTTTTTTTTTTGTTTTTTTTTAATTTACATTTTTTTTTTTTATTATTTAAAAATATATATATATATATATAGCACCAAATTGCAACTGAAGTAATATATCTACGGTCACTTTCACATTGAACATGTGCTCTTTTATTAAATAAACTAAACGCCTATGTTATTTATCCAATGTGCATGTTTCAGTGTCCACAGCCTTGCGTATTCACATTCTCCCTCCGCTCTGTTTCTGAAGGGCGGGGCTTCCCCCCCCCCCCCCCCACACACACACACACACGAGAATGCACACACTCACAATCAGAGACAAAAGCGGAGGAAAGGAGGAGAACAACAGCTCTGCAGTCTGCCCGTTTGTGTGTCCCCCCAGTTTCAATTTTGTTTATTATTATTTTTTAACCGCAAGCCGTTATCGTCACAGGAGAAGGACACACACAGCCTGCCCAGGTGGACGCGCGCGAACGCGACAACGAACGTAGCGTGCGCATTCTAAAAATAGCTCACAGATGGTGAGCAGGTACCGCGGTTTTGAACTACAGTATTGAATTTGACAGAAAACAACAATCAAACGCCAGCAGAAGAATAGTCTAATGAGTTGGGTGAAAAAAAAGACGTGACGAAAAGAGATGTGAGTTGTTTTATTCAGTAAATTAGCTCAGGATAATTGGATGTTCTGTCACTTGTTGATGTGAGGCTAATGCAGGATTTGCTAGCTTGATGCTACAGACATTTAGCGGCAGTGACTCAACAAATTGCCACTTAAAATGTATCGTCAGCAATGTATGACAAGCAGACTGCTTGTTTGTTAGACTCACACCAATAGCTCAATATGATCATAACACGATTGCTTTCATATCAGAGATCAGATGAGGTGGAGCTGCCTCCAGCAACAGAGGATGAGGCAGAGAGAAGCAGCAGCAGCACAGGGTTGCAGCAGGTATGTTATATGCTGTAGTCAGGTGATTTAAATGTATCAATGAAATGAAGAAGTGTAGGCTACATGATAAGAAGGGAATACAGTTTGAATTAAAGTAATAAAGTACAGTGTAACACTGTACTTTATTACTTTTTAATGTACAAATACTTTGTTACTGTACGATAACAATAATCCACAGCCCCTCTCTCTGCTCCAAAGGATAAAAAAAATGTGGGTGCCCCGATTTTTTTTTTCAAGGTACCCGAGCAGCACTCTGCCAAGGCAGTAAACCTAGAGGAAACACTGCACTCTGTGCAGTCATCTCCACAGTGGCCATATGAAGGCCGTCCAAAGGAGAAGTCCTTCCTCTATGAGATTGTGGCCAACAAAACAAGCGGAATTGATGTGGACAAGTTTGACTACTTTGCCAGGTGGGGCTTGGTTCAACAGCTACAGTTCACTTTTTAATGCGATAAAACAAATGTGTATTAAACCAATAAATAATACACATTTATAACATAGTCCCGGTTATTAAAGAACATGTAGCATTCTCCTGGAGTCTTACATGAGTTTTTGTAATAAGCACATTTTCTTTACTTGTCTTTCCTTTGTCTCCTATCAGGGACAGCTACCACCTGGGCATCAAGAACAACTTTGACCATGGCCGCTTCATAAAGTTTGCCAGGGTGTGTGACGTGGACAGGCTGAAGGTGGACGGGCTGGAGGTGGACAGGCAGAGGCACATCTGCAGTAGAGACAAGGTGCTGATTTTGTGACATCTGCTTTTATAACAGCAATCTATGTAAATGACTAGTGGTAACGTTTAGATAATTCTGTTATCAGGAGGTGAACAATCTCTATGACTTGTTCCACACGAGGTACTCTCTCCACAGAAGAGCCTACCAGCACAAAGTGGTTAAGATCATAGAGTATATGTGAGTATCTTCCCTTCTCACGTTGGTACTCTGATTTTAATAATTTAATTTGCTTCATAATCAAATATTTTGTATGGTTAGCATAAAAATGATAACATATTACTTTGATACAGGATTGCAGAGGCCTTTTTAAAGGCAGACGAGCACATCCAGATTGAAGGCTCAGAAGGGACGATGTTCACCCTCTCCACAGCCATAGATGACATGGAGGCCTACACCAAGCTGACAGGTCAGCAGAAACAACTTTGTGCTGTGAGCTTGTATTATAACAATAAAGCAAAGCATTATTCATAAACCAACTATGTATTTTTGATCCATTAGAGATACAGGCTCTCACAAACACTCCTCTAAAAAGCCTAAATCCTCACTATGATCTATGTAGAAGAAGATGGTGTAGAAAACGTTGTTTTTCAAGCAGGTCCTCACGGTGAATGAAGTATTAAAAAAAACGAGAAAACTATTGAAGAATTTAATTAAACATAGCATAACAATATCTAACATCTGTTTACAAATGTATGCACTATACTCCATGTCTCGGGTATCCAACACTTCTTTGGGGGGGAAACTTAGTATTTAAAACACTTCTGCATAATCAGTTGCACTGGGGAACTAGTCTTCTGTTTGAGTACTGTTAATGCAGAAATGATCATTTTGGTGGTACATATTCCTTTTTATCTTGTTAGTATGTTTAACAACACAACAAAATAAACTCACCTGAAAACCTTATGCTCTTACTGGGGTAACGACTTTGGCCAGGGCATGCAACAAGGACATGCTAATGACAACAGGCACATTAGGGCAGATAGGGTTAACTCACCATTTAATCCTTTCCTTACACCTTTACACTTATGTTTTTGGTTTTGTAAAGGTTGAGTTAAGACACAACCATTGGCAATTTAGATTCAAAGTAATGCTCTTCAGCTCACGGAGAAACAAAAACTTGCCATTCTGGTTACAGATGACATTAACAGACAATTTGGTTTAGCAAATGCAATTTTCTGAAATTTGGTCATGGAGTGTTTCTCATAATTTTAAGAACAAATTAAAGTAGAACAACTGCTTCTCAGCTTACAGTGTCAGTGACTTAGTTTTTCTAACTTGCTCTTCTGTCCCGTTTGTCCTTTAGATTGTGTATTTGACCAAATACTCAACTCCACAGAGGATAATCTCAAAAAGGCAAAGGAGATTCTAACAAAGATCGTTGAACGTAAACACTACAGGTTTCTGGGTGAAATCAGGCATAAAGGAACCCCAAACAAGGTGTGCAGTGATATATTTGTTCCTGTATTACATCACATATTTGTAATCAATTATCTCAAGGGATCGCACAGCAGGAAAAAAGATGAGTCATCTCTTCATCAAAAGAGATTAAGGCAGGAGGGGGCAAAAGCGTAACCTTAATTTGTTTTAAATAACAGTTATTTTCTTAATGTATTTAAAAAATGTAACTCAGGAAAGCTTAATTAATTTATGTTTCATGACACAACTCTCATTACATCCTATCTCAGTTTGAGCAGACACGCCTTCGGTTACCACAAATTATTTTACTTCAAATGTATGTTACCTTATTTCTTTACATACAAGTATCAGAAGTTGAGTAACGCTTTTTGCTTGGCAAACTTTGCTGGTGATTGAGAATTACATTCCATATTTTTGTCTCATTTGCAAAGGTTTCTAATCTAATCTAATCTAAGTTTAGCAAAATCGGTTCAGTCCCCTTTTGAATTTGTCTCTGATTATTACAAAAGTAAAGTTTGTTAAAACAGAGCTGAATGTGATGCGACTATTGTGGTGGAAGAACACATTGCTTGTTTCTGTTGTCTCTATCACTTTACATTGCCTCTTTTCGTATTGCACCTGGCTTTTAAGCAGACTATCCTAGAATTGTTGTTTAGAGATGCTATGCCATATGAGCAAGAAAGATCATAGGATGAGGATCACATATCACTTAGACTACATCCACAGTAATCCACTGCGTAAAAAAAGCCTTGCGTTCACAGTAACTATTCCGGGTGGTTTTTATAGAGACCTACGCCATCAATGAACAATAAAAGAGATGGCATCATTTTATCTGGAAATGAACAAATCTGCGCTCCAAAGCCAACATCTTGTAAGGTTTGAGTCAGGTGCCTGACTAATAATTATGTCAACAGTATGACATAATCAATGATAAAATGATTAACTTATCATTGTGTGGGGTGTGACAAAACAATCTTTAATACTGATTAAAAACAATTGCTGTGTGATATGACCTGCTAAACTGACATATAAAATGAGAGATTACACAGAAATTATGAAGCAATATAAACGTTTAATAAACTGCCACACAGACCCCTGACAGCAACTGGGCATCCTTACATTATCCTTTTGCAAACACTCTATGTTTCCAATAGACTGTAAAAGGTTTGCATCAAGAATACATTCTAATACATTGTTTTTAAAAGGCCTGTTGTCAGGTGCGAGCAAATTTTTAGTTTGAGTTTGGATAGACAGCCAAAACCGAGAAACAAAGATGTTTGATTTGTATTTACCTGCTTAATGTGGACCTCCTCTTACTGTGTTTTATCACGATGGAAAGAACTGCAAATGTAAATGTAATCTCTCACTTCTCAACCTTTGTCCTTCGTATTTAAGGATGACATACCTCAGTTGAAAGAGGAACTGGCTGCAGCTCTCCCATTCCCACGAGAGGGAGCTCAGGCTGACGGGCTGACACAGGAGGACTTTGTCGTTTTGGTAAGTTTTTCGTGTACTTACTTTTGCTTCGCTAATCTTCAAATTGTTTTGTTTTTTAGATACTGCCATCTCCATTCATTTCATTTCAAACCTTTATTTATCCAGATTGGTCCCATTGAGATCATAGATCTATTTTTGAAGGGAGACCTGCAGCAATTAGGTTCCACATGAAACATAAAACAACATAAAACAATAGAGGATATCAAACAACATATTTACAAGCTACATTTACATACATATCAACATTTACAAATACCCATAGTTTCAAAGAGCATTTCACTTAGACTTGCTTTAAAAACATTCAGAGGAATAAAATTGTTCAGTTTCAATTTTAGCTGTAGACTGTTCCAAGCAAGTGGCGCTGCGCACATAAAAGCTGTCTTACCTAAGACAGTCCTTGCTCTTGGCACATCTAAAAAGTCTACATCATGCGATCTCAGACATGCGATCTCAGATCTCAGACATGCGATGTAAGTGCTTTACAATTTGTGACAAATCTCAGTGCACTGTGATAGGCGGCATCTAACTTGTTCAGGCAATGGGCAGGTGCATTCATATACAACAAATCACCATAGTCCAGCACAGGTAAAAAGGTCACAGTGACTAGCCTTTTCCTGGCTTCAAAAGAGAAACAGGACTTGTTTCTGAAAAAGAAACCTAGTCTAACCCTCAACTTTTGAAGCAGGTTATTGACCTGAAGTTTAAAAGAGAGAAAATCATCAAACCAAGACAATCATCAAGCCAGACAATCATCAAGCCGTTGATTTACTTTTGAATTAAGAAAAGGCTTCTGTCTCAACCTTCTCTTCTAGTCTGCTACTATGGACTATGGGAGTGGGGCGGAGGACCCCATCGAGAGTATGGACTTCTACAGCAAGAAAAACCCTACCCAAACATTCAAAATCAAGAGAGAACAGGTCAGAACAATGATGACAAAAATCTCAATCTTCATCTTTTTTTGTGTATTTCTCTTTAGGGAAACCTCAGTTATGTAATTTTTATTATATTTATGCTGCTATCATTCTTTTCAGGTGTCCAAGCTTCTCCCAGTGCAGTTCTCTGAGACGCTCTTCAGGGTTTACAGCAAAAAAATTGATCCTAAAAGTCTGGAAGCTGCCAGGGGACACTTTGAACAGTTGAATCCAGGTAATATGTATATCTAAGATATTAAACATAGAATGTATCGGACTGCCTATAGCCCAGTAGTTACAGTAGTTGTCAAATAGAAGTCCAATGCCCTGAGCAGAAAATCTTAGTTTGTTTCCTAGTTGGCTGGACCACTTACACAGGTGTAAGAAAAACATTCTAGTTTGAAAGTCTGGAATAGATGGCCCGCCTACTGCAAGTCATTCCCATACTCTCTTTACAAACATATCTACCTCCACTACAACTGTCAAATGAAGGCATATTGCACCAACATTTTTTTAAAATAAGGCAGAAGGTTTTATTTAATGGCAGTGATATTATATCATAGTAGTACAGTATAAAATGTACAGTATGAGTATTAGTATATGGACATGAGCAGGTGAGGAGGAATACATACTTTCATTACATCTCGTCAGATCTCAAGGATACAATTGCCGTTCAATTGCACATTGATCTTGCCTCTGGAGTTAAAACCATCTATGCCTGCTGCTTGATGATTATTTGAATCATTGATTAAGTAGCGATTACTTCCTCAATTAGTTTACTATTATAATTTAAGAAAATGGGGGAAATGTCTGTAATATGTAGTAAAGACAAAGGTTACGTCTTTAAGTAAAGTGAGAAGTGAGAAGCTGGATCTATTTTTCTGTGGAGCTACTAATAATGTAGCTCCACTGTAGACGAGCACCATGCTTCAGTAAAGATAGTTGCAGCTCTGCTCTTGGTAATGCTGATACACTTGTCTTTCTTTATTTACATGCAGTGTGGAGCGACTCTCACGTCACAGAATCTCGATGAATCGGAAGTTTTGGAAAATGGAAGTTAAATCTGAACAAATAAAGAAAACACTTCCTGGCACTCCTTGGTTCATACCGATTGAAGGTGATCGAGAAATTTGATCAAATGAGTGACTTAACGACTTAAAAGTGAATTAGGATGCATTATGCACAATTGGGCCATATATGCAGTTTTTAGAGCCCTGTTTAATATTATACACTAATCTAAGTGCAAATGTGATCATTTCAAATCAGCTTTAATTAAGAATCACTGTTTAATACCATATTATGGCTATTTCAAATGTAAGTTTAGGTGTGATTTAGGGATTTTAAATATTTAGAGGTGTTTGTTTAAGATATCTATCGTGTGAATTAATGTGGTATCCTGATTAGATATTAGATTGTTTTGGGTATATGTCTTTGTTTTTAATCTATCAATATGAAATCAATATCATTACTATTACAACTATATATTACTATTCATACTATAGTTATACAATATAGCTTGCTTCCTTCAATGTAACCATCTGTATGAATGTGGTTAAGTTAGGGTATATTTCTGTTTATGGTCATGGTGTGAAAATGTTGTGATTTGTCATCATGGGACTTTTGAGGAAAACTTAGAACATTGTTTTTAACTTTGTTGCTGTTGAGATTGGGTTAATAAAAAAGTGTTTCTTCTTAATTTGAAATCAATTACATGTTGTGATTATTGTGTGTCATTGTGCCATTTTACTGATCCAACAAAATAATTCAGCAGCGATTTGAATTCAGTTAGATATGGAGTTGCTTATCCAATTCTTCAACAATTATCACTAGGACAGATTCTTTTTTTTGCAAAACCCTGAGATAATTCATCTAAGGGAATATTCGAAGAAGCGTATCTCACACAGTCACACACTTCAATATCCATTTAATACCAAAAATCTACTGGTACATAACTCACTATATTAGAGCTGCAATGATGATTTATTTCTATATAGGATGCTCATTGCAGGGTTGGGCTATATGACAATACATGTAAAATGTACCGTGAGACGATGTTAATCTTCCTGCCGTATTGTTTTATGATATTTCCCTTTATTATGGTTTAATCGGACCATCATTCAGTGTTACGGTGAGTGAAGTAAGCAGGACCCAAACGCAGATTTAACAGAAAAATCCTTTATTTCAAGGCTACCGTCAAAAACCAGAACACTCCCCGGTGAACACAGTCACAGACAAACGACGAACCAACAATGACAGACAACAAAAACAGAACTTAAATACACACAAGACTAATCAACGAAACAAGAGACAGGTGAGGAGGGAGGAGAAAACAAAGGGGCAACAGGTGAACACAATCAAGTAAACAGGTAGGAGGGAACACACACAGACAGAAAACCAAAGACAGATCTAAACAAGACCAAACACACCACAAACAGATCGTGACAATTCAGGGTGATAATCGTGGATTTAAACCTTACGGTGTTATTCATTTCACTGGATGTGTCAAAACAGATGATCCTAACTATTTTATCAACAAACATTTTATAGAATATATATCATATATTATAAAAATACAAACCAAAATAATAGTGTCCATATTGCCTACCCATACTATTGTATTTCCTTACTTCTACTGTTTTGTTGTTAGTTTGGAGTTTTCCTTTATACAAAATAAGGGCCTAGAGACGATGGAGTATTCTGCATGTTGTGATTTTTCTTCTACTTCAAACCAGGTTATACAGTATGAGCAGTGTATTTCAATGTCATGTTACTTTATACTTCATTACATTCTTAAATCAAATACTGTATTTTTTACTCAACATTTTTCGACAGCTTTCGTTGCTAGTAACTTTGCAGATTCATAAAATTAAAACAAAATATATAAAAGAAACAAGTAAATGATCATGGATTACGTAAACTGGCAATACATAAAGCACAATTTCCAGCTGCAACATTAATCATTAAAGACTATCAGCAGATATACTGTGATATGATTTATTCTGTAAAGAACACTTTTATATTAAAATACTTTATTGTATTTAATACTTATATATGTTACCCATACATTTCAAGGCTTTTATTAGTCATACGTACATAGCTACAGTGTAGTTATGACGATGAAAATCTTAGGTCCCAGGCTCCACCAACAGTGCAACACAATAAAACAGGAAAACAGAAAAAATATAGTACAAGTCAATACAAAAAGAAAAATAGTGAAATAGTGCAATAAGAGTCTATAATACAAGTGATTGGAATATGAAATAATATATACTTTTTTTTAAGTTGCAGCCAGATGAATGTTATGGATGTTGTTTCAAGTTCAGGTGTTTAATAGTCTTATGGCCTGTGGGATGAAGCTGTCCCTGAGTCTGGTGGTTTCAGTCCTGATGCTAAGGTACCGCCTGCCAGACGGCAGCAGACAGAACAGTTTGTGGCTTGGGTGATGGAGGTCTTTTGTAATCCTGAGAGCTTGCTTCCTGAGCCGCTGGGAGGTAAAGGTCCTCCATGGATGGCAGCTCCGTCCTGATGTTCTGTGCAGTTTTCACCACCCTCTGTAAAGTCTTACGATTGAGGGCAGTGCAGCTGCTGTACCAGGCCGTGATGCAGCCAGTCAGGATACTCTCTATGGTGCATCTGTAGAAGTTGCAGAGTATCCTGGAGTCCATGTTGAACCTCCTCAGCCTGCGGATGAAGAAGAGCCGCTGTCGAGCTGTTTTGGTAGTGTGATGAGTCCATGTCAGCTCCTCACTGATTTGTTTGCACTTCGTTGTTTTGTCACCTATTTGCCTCACATGTCTTTAAAGGGGACATATCATGAGATCTTTTATACATAATAAGTATTTTTATAAGTGCCAACCAAGCCACAAATCAGACAAACCAGAACGTTTTAGTGGGCTGCCTTGGTCAGAAAACATGAGATTCAACAAGCCACTCAGATGTATCCCCCCCTTCTGATGTCACAATGCAAGCTCATTAAAATATACTTTTGAGAACTACCATTGCTATTTTTTCTGCAAGCCAATCAGAGCAAACTAGGCTTTTTTGGAAGGGGAGGTGTAAAGACAGGCACTAAAGTGGAGAATGTAAAAAGAGAGCATGAGATCCGTTATTTTTTTTTATAAAAGCATGCCTATATGTTCTTAAAGAAGCGTTTATTTATTTTTGTTGCCTTTAAAACCCTGAACCGTTGTCCTTTTAGCTCTGGATATGGGTCCTAACCCCTGACAGTGGAAAATATAAATTAAGTTATATCATCTTAATGACACTAAGAAAAGCAGCCACCAGTAAGATACCATTTATGTCCTTTTTTTATCGAGGCTTCTGATGTTATCAGCAACTACAGTTTAACA